>NC_056725.1:1776031820-1776189320 GCF_019279795.1 Protopterus annectens | reverse complement strand
TTAAAGGGGGGCTGCAGGAGACAGCTGAATGGGTGGGGCCAATGGGAAAGGGTGTGACCAACTAGAAAGGAGTGGAGCTATGCTCAAAACTACAACAACTGGAACTTTAATTAAATACGCTGCCCTGGGTGCCAAACCGTCATTACGAGAGTCGAATCAAGGCAAAATGAAGTGTAGAAGAAAAAAATATTTCAATGCATTGGCTACATGACAACTTACTTAATATCTAGATGGAAACACAAAGGTTGTGAGGCATGCAAAAATAAATTGCTTTTTATATACATTACTGGAATACCAGTCAAAATCAAATATAAAAAAACAAGCAGCACTCAGCTCAAACCACTTCTCCTTGCACTGCAGTTCTAACTATAGTTTATAATCAGCTTTATAAAATTACCAAGTAACATGCTGAAAGTAGCAATTTCTGTGATACCCCCACTAGTAAAAATGTTTCTTATCCAAAAAAGACCTGCTGCCTGACAACAACTATCTACTTGTTTCATGGAGAACACATGATCAAAGTAAAAAATGAACAGTGAACAAGAAACAAGCTCAAGATAAATTGCTTAAATGATTACTTCACAAGTTATGGACCACACATGACAGATTGGCATTCTGTTTAGTTTACAGGTAAAGCCTGCAAAGATAACTGCAAGTCTCCAACAAATGTAATGAGCTTCTGAAAATACTGTAATCCTGCCCTTTATTACAAATACTGTCATATGCATTTCAATACCTAATGCTTATACGTTATCTGGTTATGTCAATATTCTCTGCATGGCAGCAATAAAAAGGCTTTCAATGTTGGTAATTCTTTAACAGTGTGCTTATTAAAGCTTACTTGCATCTTACAATCTCTGACAAGGTTACCTGATGGTCATTAAAGCATTGCTACTTTAATACAGAATAACAGGGCACTGTGACAGCATGCATTTTCTGAATAATAAGAAGCATAAATCAACAGTATAAAAATATGACAGAAAACCAGAATATTCTGCAAAATCAATGACAGATGAAAAGCCACAGTCATGCTTGTGGTCTACCTTGGATGGGGGAATACTATGCACACTTACACTGCATAACTGCTCCTTGCCTTGCTTGGACACATCCAGAGCCACTACAATGGGGGAGTGGAGTGCAACAAGTAAGTCACAGTTTGAAATGTCTCTGGCTGATGGTGATGGCTGTGACACTCATACCTCTCAACCTTAGAGCTAGAAATCTGAACAAAGTCATACATAGAAGTGGGACACAGGCCCAAAAATAAAGACAATTTTTAAATACTGCTTTTATAAATTTAGATAGATAATACAATGATAGTAGGTCTTGCATTAGTATGAATTTTTGAAGGGTATGAAATCTGAAACTCAAATGTCTGCCATTATTTTCTAACTTCAATCTTTAATGATTTGCTACTAATGTGCCAGAAAACCACAATTTTATGAAAAACAGACCAAATATGTTATGCAAAAATATAAAATTGCCACCCAATATACCTGGGAACCTGTCAAAGAAGGGACACCTTTTTAAAATTAGTACTGTTAACTTGAGCAGCTGACAAAATAAGAGCATCTACATGCATTTCTGAAATAAAAGTAATCTATAACTCTGATCATTACAGTTATTTATAATTATAAACCCTCCACGTTTTCTTCCAAAATTGCCATTTTGCAGAGGGATTATTAGGGGGAGAGCAACATTTTGTGCCAAAATTGGAGACAGCTGAGAGGTTTAGATATTCCTAATTCTATAAAGCGATTTATTTGCAAGTACCTCTCAACCTCTTAATGCAAGAAATCTGAATAAGGCCAAATATATTGGGGGAACATACAAACAGTACTAAAAAGACAGTTGATAGAATAACAGGTCTTGCTTTAGCATGCATTTTTCTGAAGGTTATGACGTCTGAAACTCAATGTCTGTCATTATTTAGTGACTTCATTCCTAAATGATTTGGCAGAAAACCACAAATTTTATGAGGAACAAACCAAAAATAAAAAGCAAACATCTATTCATTCTGCAAAATTCTGGACAGTTGAGAGGTATAGTTCAGCTGGAGCGGTCTGAGTTTGCTGCCCCCCCCCTCACAAAATCATGGTTGAATGGACCGTGCCCCCTGCAGCCATTCTAATGTCCCATTCCTTGGTTATTTCACCCCATTTGCCATAAACACTGTAATGTGCATACTGCTTTACTTCTCCGATGATATAGATTTCATTTGAAAGTTTTATTTTATATTTTACAGCATAAACCCTAATAGATATCTGCTAAACAAAGCAATGCAGTCTCACAATGAAAATAGACTTATCATTAAAACTTCTGTGCTCTTGAAACTTACATTCATTGAAACAGCATTGAAACCCACATTAAAAAAAATACATTTTGCCAGTGGCAGATAAAGATTAATTTGGGCTGTTTTCAAATCATAGGCCCCTTGAACACGAAACATACACATGCTCTTTGATACACCTTCCTGACTGTATTAAATTATATTCCTTGTACAATACAGTACAGTTGTTAGAGGTCATTTTAAATTTATTGCTTTGAACATTTTTCCAGTAAACAATGAAACAACATGCATTCACCAATAATGACAAAACTGCCCAATTCATAACATTTCCATCATAAAAGTCTACTCAAACTTCTGCAGTCCACCAGTATCAGTAAATATGCATGATCTCTGAAAAAATAAAAGCCATCTAAATAATTCCACATTAAAGAAATCTGTTAACTAATGAAGAGGTTACTGATAGCAAACATCTGTATATGTCATTGTTTCATCTACAAATAAAGTGCCTGTTGCCCTTGAGGAATAAATTGCCTATGTTGCATTAAAAAAATGATAATGCTAGCAATATCACAATAGGGAATGGTTGGGAAACTGATAACAGGTTCATAGTTACTAGGTATCTTCACCAAAGATGACTGTAGCATCCATCCCCTTTACAACAGAGTACAGTATCAGAAATGGATCTACCTACTGTGGGAGTAGAACCCACAACCTTCTGCATCAAAAGCAAGTATATTACCTCTTGTGCTATTTACAATGCAAGCAGACTCGGCATACGCAGCACTAAACTTTTGTTCCCCTGCAGCTTTCAGCTCCTTGTAAAATCTACTCGACTCTCAGCTATATCTCTGAACTTTGCAGCACAAGAAATCTGGAAAAAGCCAACATTTATTTTGGGGGGGGGCAAAAGCCCAAAAACCAGGGACACATTTTAAACATTGCTTGTATAATGTTGGAATGTTGCTAGAATAAAATGCTGTGTTACCACCATGCATTTCACTGCCAAGTATTGAACCCAGGACCCTGTGCAAAACAGCTAGTGCAACATCCCACTATGCCAAACCATCGATTTTTATGAAAGAAAGGAAGACTAAAACTTAAATGGTTACCATTTAGTGAATTCAGTTCTCACCATAGCTATCAACATCTTAGCACAAAACACCTGAACAAAGCCAATAATGGGGGAATATAGCCCCCAAACATATTCAGTGAGTTCAGTTATCAGCATAGCTCTCAACCATGGCACAAAAAACCTGGACAAAGCCAATAATGGGGGAATACAGTCCAAAAGATAGGGACAAATATCCACTGAGGACACCAGAGCAAACCCACACAAAACACAGGGAGGACATGCAAACTCCACACAGAAGGCACCCCAGCCAAGAATCAAACCAGACAGCCCACAGCTGTTAGGCAACACTGCTACCACTGCACCACTGGTTGTGGTAAGTAACAAAAATACAGAAACCACAGATTTTATGAGGAACAGAACAAATATGAGGCAAAAATCTGCAAGCGTTTTACAAATGGTGGTAGGCAGGGAATTCAGGCTCTTGTCACCTGGGCCCAAGGTACAGGGTTAAAGCCTTATTCTCTACACACCATCATGAAGCAACTGGGGCATTTTATACACACACATCTTTTTCATGTTCCCATTGCCACAGGGTTCCAACTGCTCCCCTCATATTCATGAAAACCTGATAGTGGAAAACAGACTACTGCTCCATCCAGGTACTCTGTTGTCTGTTGTTCTCTGTCCGATGTTATTTATTGTGCTAATCTGATCCTGATAATAAGCTTCAAACTGAACATTTAAGATGGTTACAGAAAACAGGAATCATAAAAAAATAAAATAATATTCCACCAAATGTGATTTTACAAAAGGGACCGGATTCGACATGCAGCCTGTTCTAAACTGAACAGGAAGAGCAGTGCAACACTGAATGACTGATACTTTTTAAGGTATGTGATGACAACTACAGACACAAAGGCAAAATCAGTCTATATAAAGGCATACAATATGTAAGCAAACAGGTTTAGTATCATTACCATTACTATGTAAAATTATTTGAAATTTGCAGTTAATAACCTTCATTGCAGGTCTGCCTCAAAGCCACTAATAGGATAAACCATTATGTCCCTAAGCTGTGACCTTGTTTATGTATCAAAATTCAGTATTATAGTTAATAACATCTCACCTCTGAAGTCTGTGACACTCATAAAAATAAGGTAAAGATTTTATAGAGAAGCTTTGTTTAAGAAGAATCATTTATCAGTCAGTGACAGAAGGTCTGTCTGCACCTAAAATTGAACATCAGATAGGCAAGAGAGCAAAAGTGCAGAATCATGCTAATTCACAATGAACTGACATGCTTGCTAGTAATGACAGAGTGCATCTATTGAAGTGCATTACAAGATCTGATAGAAGATATTTATCATGACAGTGATCATTGAATGGAAGACCATTAAATGTGTATGAATGAATGTTTCTTCCCAGAAGTCATGTAGATACATGGACAATCTAACTAAGGAAATGACAAGGATAAATACAGTGGAGAGCTCTAAAGGCATATGATAGGCACTTTGATATATAAATAGTGGCAACTGATTGCCAGGATGAAAGAAAGTTAAAAGCAAGCAAAGTTTTAAAAATGTAGAGTTAGAATGGGAAATTATATCCTACTACGTTTTTATTCTGTCAGTAAGAGTGGGAATTTAGACATATATTTATAAGACCTATCATTCGTGTTTATTCACTTGCTTATTTTTGGGGATACCACTGCCATGGATAACTATGAACCTAAACAGAAAGTCTCCCAAAGCATGCACACACACACACACACACACACACACACACACACACACACACACACACACACACACACACACACACACCAGATTCTCTGTCCTCCATAAACACCCTACCTGTCTCTGTACTCAGCTACGTCCTCTGCAGAGATCACCTGTCCTCAGCCCATCTCCTCTGTAGCGATCCTGCAGCCCGATCGGTCCTCCATAATGGCCCATGCATGCTGTTGGGTCTCCTGCAAGATGTGAGGAGGCTGGAGCCTCCTGCTGTTGGTCCAGCCTGCGGGTGATGCAGTCCAGTTTGTGCGGTCGTCACCGCACAGACCTCTGGGCTGGAAGAGTGGAGTTTCCTGCCTTCCCTATCCGGACTGCCTAACAGAGCAGTCTGGAGCTCAGGAATGCCTGAGCATGCGTGTTTGGAGTTCTGGTCTGCCTAACACAGCAGTCAGGAACTAAGCACGCATGCGCGGAGTCCGATATATTTTATTTTAATATGTTCTACGGTGGGGGGAATGAGGAATTTATTTTATCCATTTTACAGGTGGGGGGGCTGAGTCCCACAGTCCTATAGCATGAGCCGCCCCTGCTTGCGTCTCTATCAGCATGAGGGGATAATGTTTAGAAACGATCACCTTTTTTGGCTCAATAATAGACAGAAAAAAACAGTTGTGCTCATTAAGCAAGGAAGGTAAAGTTTTAGGAATTGTAAATATATGCTACACAACTCATGTGATCTGTACAGGCGACTGTAACCATTTGAAAGGCTAATGTATAGAGGTTACTGAAAAAAAATTATAAGAGTTGACTCAGCCTATTACTCTGACAGTTTAGCCGACCAATTTATAGGGAAAATACATATTTTCTTGCTGTTTGTTTAAGTTCCCCTACATGATATAAAGCAGAGGTTTTATAAAGCTTCAAGTTTATAAATTATAAAGACTCTTTTTAAAATGTAATTTTGTGAAGTGTCTCTGAAACATTTAAAAGGCATTGCTTCTCAAAAAAGTGGAAAGTATGATCATATTGTGCAAAACTATTACAAGGTAACATTCTGTTTTGGCAATAATCTGAAGGAGAAAGGGAGCTTGACAGCATTTTCAGGTTCTGACAGTCATTAGGACTTTTCTTTTTAAAGAATCTGTCTTAAAGTCAGTGCCTTGGCATTGCAAAGAAACTTGTCAACGGCCTTGTAAAACCTAGGAGTACTCTTTTGCTAAGAAGTACTTTAAAAGAATTTAAAAGTGATGATGCTCTTCCTGTTCATTGATGATTTCTGCATTATGCTGAGAGCAATGAGCTTCTCCCATATGGTTTCTGCTCATTATCGTGTGAGCTGTATAAGTCATTCTCATTTCATATAGCCGTCTGTAGTATTTTATCTAGTTCCTAATCAGATGAAATGGCTGTTTAGCAGAACTAGGGGCATGTGGTATGATTTTAGATAATTGGTTCTGATTTCCCACCATTATTATTATAGAGTTGTACCAAAATGTTACAGAAAATGCCCTAGAGATATACTTCCAGTTATGTAATTATGCAAGGACTTTTGTTTGCCAACCTGCTTGCTGTATATGCAGTAAATAATAATTAGTGGGATGAAATTATTCTAAGAAAACATCGTAACTATCTTTCATTGAAGGTACTGTGTGGAAGGAAGACGTGCAGAATTAAATTACTATAAATGTAAAATACTCACTGTGTGTACAGTTACATTTTCTTAGTCACAGCCAGTTTCATAATATGATGTAGCTAAACAATCTTATCTTACTGTATTTCTAGATTACCACTGTTTACTATATATTTCTGCATAATTTTGTTGTGTGCTAAGTTTTATTGGTTTTGGGTACAAAACCACCAACCTGGTTCAGACAGAGAATGGGAACATGGTTATTAGCTTAATGGGAACAGATCACAGAGAAACTTTTCAAGGTAAAAGGGAAGATGAATGGATAGGGGTGACTGTAACTACATTATTGCGAATGGCATGGGTATATATTACGTGATCGAATGATCACAATAGTGAACACTCTAAAGAGCGAAAATGCAGCACATCGAAGTGCTTTTTGTGGGATTGTGGTACAGTGAAGAGTGGAATATTTGCCCTTTCCTCACTGTAGTGAGATCTCGGAGTTGGTATATACATTTAGTGAGGGGATGTGGGGGCGCAGCCCCCCACAATAGTGGTTTTGATGTGGTGCATTTTCACTCTTTAGAGCGTTCACTATTGTGATAATTCGATCGTGTGATGTAGACCCTCTCCCCTTGGCATATTTACTGTATTTATTTAGTTTATTTTTAAATTGTTAACCAGGTATGTGGGCCATAAGAAATATTACAGAGCTTACCCTGGAGAAAAGAAGAAATTCTACAACATATACATATGAAGTTATCAATAAAAGAACAGATATGAATACAAGTAGAAAGGAATGCACATAATACAACATATAAAAGGCTTACCTTAGAAGGTGACAACTCTATATAGACTACCCATATTTCATGGATGTGCTAATGGCTGCTAACTGGGCTACCACTGCAATCACCAGGGGTGTCTTATCCTAGTCACTATATACTATGCCACTCCACATATATTGCAGAATGTCTGACAGTTCCTGCTGTAGTCATAGGTCTTCATACTGGTCATGCATCAACATCAACATCTCTGACATGATGTGAGTTCTGAGTGTTTATTCTTGGATCATTTATCCACACATCTACTGACTGATAACAAGAATGACACCCAGGTCTGGAAAAGTCCTGGTGTCTCAGCAATGATTGCTACCTACACAACTTTCTCCTATACTAGGTGCACTCACCTCCAAAGCAGTCTAGCCATCTGAAGCCATATGTGTAGCAGGAATGAGGCTGACAAAGACAGGAATGCCTTCACTGATCAAAGATAATGCCAGAAGTGTATTTTGTCTCTCCACCCTCACTACAGCTGTGAGTGATGTGAGTATGCTCCCCACTGTATCTTCAAACTGTGCCATGTGTATGGTGCCTCCATCACCAGCTACCAGTGATTTGTTGACATCAGGCATGTTCTGATCAATTTTGATGGATCCACCCCCATTTGAACCTGTGAACATATGCATTAAACATACCTATAGCAATCAAAATAAATAAAAATAAAGTCCACTGGGAATAGACAGTGTCCAAAAACAAAAACTAGTTATAGAAATAAAATAGAGACAGGCACCAAAACAGGGATGAATGTAACAACATATCCACACAGAGACCGAACACACAGAGAAATAAAAGTAATAACTTTTATAAACTTAGGTAAGCATTTTCATGTTATATAAATGCTTCATCAGATGTATAATTACAATGAAACAAATCCTATAGATATAATTACAATAACCATTCAAAAGTTGAAGGACAAATGAAACACAAAGCATTCATAGTTACTAAGTAACAGTTAACAAGCGGGCAGTTCTATCCAGTAAAATAAATCATTTAAAAGTTGCTATGTAACAATGTAGCTGCCATAGTAGATACAAATTAAAGGGATATGATCCACTAATCATCACTATAAAATACAGCTTGGTCCCTACATAAATATCTAGAACCTTAAAACCATAAAACATAACTAAATGTAAATATGGACCCAAAAACAAAAATTATCCACTACAATCTTCAAATTAGAACACTCATACATATGGTACAGTGAAAAACGGAACAGTGATAAAAAGTATAGGTAAGTATTCTTAACATTTTTCAAACTATGTGCGTTAAGTTTATTTTTATTTGTTGCTTCATTTTCAGTAATTTAATTTTGTATTTTTTATGCATAAGGTGTAATGTGAGTGATAGTTACTGGACAGGGACAATAGGTGCTGATTTTGAAAATAAGGGTTGAACTTGACTAAACTTGTAAGGGCCTTAGGGCCATCAGCCTAGTAACTTCCTGTGATCCTGTGGGGAAACTAATGAAGTGGTTCTTGGGGAGGAAATGCTTGCGCACACATGGGCAAACTAATAGAGAGGTTGTCAGGGAAGTGTTTCATTTAGATGTCATTTAAGTGCTTGCGCATTCATAGGCAAACTACTGCAGGGGTTGTTTGGGAAATGTTTCACTTTACTCCCATTGAAATGCCTGTCCATACGTGGGCAAAGTACTGGAGGGGTTGGTTTGGGATCATGTTTCAATTTGGCATCGTTTAAGTGATTCTGCATACATGGGCAGATTACTGTAGGGGTAGTTGGGTGGAATGTTTGATTTGGGTGTCATTTAAGTGCTTTTGCATACATGCAAAAAGTACTGGAGGGGTTGTAAAGGGGAATGTTTTTCCTTTGGATGTCATTTAACTGCTTGCACATACACAAGCAAAGTACTGAAGGGGTTGTTGGGAGAAAGGCTTCAGTTTTGTGTCATTTATGTGCTTATGCATACATGGGCAAAGTTCTCAGGAGTCATTTGCCATAACGTTTCATTTTGATGTCATTTAACTACAGTTTCATACATGGACAAACTGCTGGAGGGGGTCATTCGGGAAATTTTTCATTTTGATGTTAAGTGCTTGTGCATATATGACAAAAATACTGGAGGGGTTGTCTGGACTAATGTTTCATTTTGGTGTCATTTAAAGTGCTTGTTCATATACAGACAAACTGCTGGAGGGGTCGTCTGGAAAGGTTTCATTTTGGTGTCATTTAACTGCTTGTACATACATAGGAAAACTACTGGAGGAGTCATTGGCAGGAAACATTTCATTCTGATGTCATTTTAATTGCTTGTGCATACATGGGCAGATTACAGATGTAGTCATTGGAGGAAAAGTTTTATTTTTGTGTCATTTTATGTCCTTGTAAATACATGGGTAAACTACTGGAGGAGTTGTTGGAGGAAATGTTTTTAGTGTTTAATTGCTTGTGCATAAATAGGCAAACCACTGGAGGGGCCATGGGGAAAATGTTTCATTTTATAACGTTCTGACGTCATGCAAGTGCTTATGCATGCATGAGCAAACTACTGGAGGGGGCATTGGGGGAAATGCTTCATTTTGGTGTCACTGAAGTGCTTGCATATACATGGGGAAAAGTACTGGGGGTTGTAGTGGGAAATGTTTCATTTTGGTGTCATTTAACTGCCCGTGCATAGTGGAGGGGTCATTAAGTCCTTCTGGATTCATGGGCAAAGGGATCATTGGGGAAAATGTTTCATTTTGGTGTTACTAACATGATTTTGCATACAAGGGAAAACTACTGGAGTGGTTGTTTAGTCTAATATATTCATTTTTATGCCATGTAAGTGCTTGTGGATACATCAGAAAACTAGATGCGGGGTCATGGGGGAATGCCTTTATTTTGGTATAATTTAATTGCTTGTACAATCATTTTGGTGCCATTTAACTGTTTATGCATACATGCAGATTCGTATCCAAGAGACTGCTGCATCTTTGGAATATGCTGCCAGTTCATGTGAAGCAGATCACCTCTATGACACTGTTCAAAAGGGGCCTTGATGAGTGGATGGGGCATCATAAATTCTTACCAGGGATAGTGACCACAGCCCTTCTGGACATGGGTAGTCATTACTAAATACAGTTCTGGGTATTCACCACAGTATCTCTGGTATTCCATTGGGATGAAATGTCTAGGCTTGAAAAGACCTTCAGGTCTATAGCCTAGTAACCCCCTATGATCCTATGATCCTATGATACCATTTAATAACATACACAGTGGAATCCTAATGCAGCCTGTAAGATGTAAAACCTAAAACAAAACATCATAAACCACAAGTCACATCACACCACCTAGACTAAAATGACCAAGTATGAGAGCCCCCCTATGGTTATATCACTAAGAATACAAACGCCATTAACAAAAAACAATCTAAGAAGCACTGGCACCTAAATGCAAAAACTAATAATATACTACCTCAGTAATTTCTGTGATTTAAGTACTGGTTTCAAAGGGACCTGTTCATTAAGTCTTGACCCTCTGTAAGCTCTAAGGGTGATAATCCATCACAACTCAAACCTCTCAGTGATGTTACCAAAGTCATCCATATACCCATTCTGAAACAGATGGTCAATCACTAAAAACCTAAACTCATGTGTGGAATGTGGGAATAGAAGTAATGCTCTTGCGAAACATGTTAACAAAAACAGAGATGCAAATGAATTTAGGTTTTTATTTTAGCTTGTCCTTTAATACCTATGGCCCATACCACTCTCACTCACTGTTCCACACACACACACACACACACACACACACACACACACACACACACACACACCCCTACTCTCCATAACCCTAACTAACCCCCTGCTATTACGACCATGCAGGCAGACACACACACACACACACACACACACACACACACACAAAATCACACTCTCTCTCTCACCAAGAACCACTCATTCCTCTGCAGACATGCACATGTACTGCTCTACATTTGCACACACACTCGCCCTCCCCACTACTACCTCTCCATTAAAGTCTCCAAAACATACCTGCAACAAATTGTCTCCCATTAAAAGTAAAGGGTGAATGCATTATTTTGCCTGTTAATTAATACAGCTGGGCATGCTAATTTACATATCGGAATGATAAACTGAGTCACTTGACTGCATAAATCCTTTCCCACAGACATTGATGGGGGAGACCACATGGATAATTAGCATAGACTGCTCCCTGGAATGGCTGACTGGCATTAGCGTAGCTGTGCAGACAGCTCAGAGTGCTGATTCTACCACTTGTATAATATCACTGCGGTGGGCCTTTTCTGAATCAGAAAGGCAGAAAGGTCAGTGTTTTTTTGTTTGTTTGTTTGTTTTTGCCCATGTTAGGGCTCACTACTGGCGACAGACCTTTCTGAATGCTGGCAATAGCTAAGTAAAACCCAAAATGGTGGTAATAATTTCTTAAATGGAAATATTATCACACTGGCAATTAATGAAAACCAAACTCAAGGTGTAACATGATCACATTGCAGTGGCTTAGTGAAAACCCTGCTTGTGGAATCCTAGTAGATAGGTCTGACAGATAGTCAGGGAGGGAGGGATGGGTGTTATCACACCAGAGTGGGTGGGTGTAATATGATCACATTGCAGTGGCTCAGTGAAAATCCTGCTTGTGGAATCCTAGTAGATAGGTCAGACAGATAGTCAGGGAGGGATGGGTGTTATCACACCAGAGTGGGTGGGTGTAATATGATCACATTGCAGTGGCTTAGTGAAAATCCTGCTTGTGGAATCCTAGTAGATAGGTCAGACAGATAGTCAGGGAGGGAGGGAGGGATGGGTGTTATCACACCAGAGTGGGTGGATGTAATATGATCACATTGCAGTGGCTTAGTGAAAATCCTGGTTGTGGAATCCTAGTTGTACTTCAGGCAGTCAGCTAGACCAAGGTATAAAACATATCAGTAGTCTGTACAGAAGGAATACATTGATGGTCACAGCAAGGTTCACAGATGGTCTCAGATCTTTAATCTAAGTAATGTTCTGGTGATGAGACTAAGATGTCTTAAAAGCAGCTGCCACCTGATCTTTTAGTGACAGCATGTCATCTAGGAACACACCCAGATCACCTACTCTAGATACAACCTCCAGCATTTTGTCACCATAAATAATTATGGAGGTATCAAGGAGTTATGGATTCCCTTACATTTACATACACCATCATAACACCCATCGTGGCAGGACAGTATTTCATCCAAAAAATGCTGATTCCATCAAGCATAATTCCAAGCACTCCACAAGGGTCGTAAGTGCTACCAAATTCTTCAGAGAGAATGTCAGGCATCACTGCCATAATAGCAGCACTGCAATGTGTTCTTGTGCCCAGAACAGAGTTGTGCTGAACTCTGTGACACAAACAGAGAGACTCACAGGAAGACATCACCTGAGAAAATCCTGCATGCATGCCCCAGGAGTAAGAGGCAGCACATCACTCAAGGACTATGCCGGAAAACCCCAGAACATCACAGGTGTCCAGTCAGTTTTCCATAGCCTATGATATCACATAAGTGACAAAGGAGGACCAAAAGTGAGTGTAGTAAGCCACTGTGTAACATACAGGGATAAAGCCCTGACTACAACCCAGAAGACCACTCTTGGATTAGCAGCTCGAGCAACTGACAGATAGTCAATGAGGGATGGGTGTTATCATACCAGAGTGGGTGGGTAGACCTATGAGCACTTACTGTATCTATCCTTGGTGGAGGCTGGGGGAACACACAGTAGTAGGTGTGCCCAAGAGTGATATAGGGTGGAAACATGGCTGAGCTGCTGCAGAGGTGGGGTAATATGTCACACTTCTCCATTGCATGCCCACCCCGAGGCATACAGGCATACCATTAGGTCTGCAAAGGGAGAAGGGAAACGGCTAAGTCATAAATGATCCCACCCCCCTAAGACAGGTGCACAGATGTGTTGAATCTCCAGATGCCTTGTTCCATGACTAGCCCTAGCAACACTGGATTATGTCCAGGGGGTGGAATATGCAGCTGCTAGGTGGAGCACAGGCAGGCATCAGGGTGCAAGGGCCACTTCAATGAAATGACAGTGTTGGTGAGGAGACCAAAAAACTGAATATACTGATCTCTCTTCATTAGAAGATTCTATACATTGCTAATAACATTAGTCTAAGTGCTACTGTAATATCTAAAATGGAACAGCAAGAAGCTGAGAGGCTGTTATAGGTCAGCTGTGAATAAAAATGAACATTAACCACTTTCTCAGTCATCTTTCCAACAAAAGAAAAGTCTGAAATAAGTCAATAATTCTGCAGGTCAAACACTTCCAGAGATGTTGTTTAAGACAGGGTGTAGATATAGGCTCTTTTAAAAATGATGGTAAGCAGCCATTCATAACAGAGGATCACATGATCTGGAAAGTAAAATCATTTAGGATTCCTAAACAGGATAAAGGCAGATTGGCTGGACCCAAGTCCAACCTGAAGCAGATAAGTCAGACATTTTAAATCAGCTCATCATGACTAACAAATCAAAACGTCAGTGCAAAAGCAGTCATGAAGAGTCCACAATGGATCACAAACAAGCACAAGTGAGGCATTTTAGAGGGTTTTGTATCCTATTCAAACAATCCAACAACCAAAAAGAAAAGAAATGTGCAGTAACCTAATATTCTGACTTGTATCAGCTCGTCCATAGTAGAGGAAAGTACTACTGGATAGTTAAGTACCATGAACATCTCAGGGAACAAGAACTTTGCTTTCACAGTGGACATTTCTGATTAGTAGCCTGAAAACATGTTGGCCAGTTAAACTAGTCTGGTGTAATTGCATGTACTTGCACTCCAACATCCATCCAAGTTGCTGGCGCTCATTAATCTCTAAAATCTACCAGCATTAGCAATCAGCATTCAAAGCTGGATGTACATGAACTGGAGTAAGTTGGCTCAGACCACCAGTGACAGCCTAATTATATGCCTCTAGAATTTGTTCAGGATCACCTGCACTACATTTCAGAAAGTGCTGGCCTAAAAATGATATGTGGTCACTATTAGATAAATTTTCAGTTCTGTACGTTGGACCAATTTAGTATCTGATTACCAAGACAGTGGTTATACCAGGTCAAAATGAATCAGGAGTGATCCAGCCTCCAGATCTGAGAAATCAAAGCAAAATAGAAAATCAAGTCCAGTAAATAATTTCTTATTAAAGTAGCAATGGCAACAGCCCAGCAGTAGCATAGTCCCCATAATAGGAAATAACTTCCTGGAGTTTATAATGCAGTCATCCCTGACACAGATGTTAAAGTCAGCCAAAATTGTCCAAGTTGTAAAGTGTAGTCTTTTATCTCTAAGGTCTCTAAGGAAATGCATGGATTCTTGTAGAAATACCTCCAAATGACTTGCTAGAGGGTTAATGAGGAGGCATTTGTATGTACTGAAGATATAATTAGGAGTTGGTAGGAACATTGTGAATCTAAACCATGCTGTACAAATAGCTAAGACACTCTCCACATGTAGTTTCATGTGTATGGCAATGAATAATTGAAAAACAAGTAACCTCCGTGGTATCCCCGAAGTCTCAAAACAACCCACTAAAGTGTAGTGGGTCTAAAAACAAAACAGTGTAAGAAACTTCTATGTGTGGAAGATTTTCAGTTCATATATTTCTAGTTAATCACTGTATATTAATCAGATCAGACAATAGTAGTAGAAGTAGCGAACGTAAACTTGTCAAGTCAAAAAGTAATAATAGAAAATATATAATTCTACAGCATTACTGAGTATTCGAAAGTAATCCAAGAACGGCAGGCAGTCTGTTTCCAGTCGAAAATCCTTTATTAAGTACACAGACAAGCAATCCACGTAAAACAAAAATAGAGTAATAATTTCCTCACAAGCTTTCTAAATATATATATATATACTTTTTATCAGGCACGGGATTGGTTTATTGTGCTGTAAAACAAAGTGTTATTGGTACACATGTTAAATTCACATCCCTTCCCTCATCAGTGTGACATTCGAGCTGGTCCTGTCCTACCTAGTAGCTGTCATAATAATATATAGCCCTAATGTACTTTAATGGTACATCTTATTTAACCAAATTATTAAGTAGATTATTAAGTCTGTGATTTTATACAAGGCAATATACTACATGGCTGGAAATATATTAACCTTAGTTCATTTTGTGATCAAAAATTATATATAAATATATACATATACATTTTGCATGTAAAAATCAGTTTCTATTTTCATAACCTATTGTTAACAAAGATCGCTTTCGTCCTTCTAGACTTCTTCAGGTCTGTGTACAAGAACCCTAAAAACCTATATAATTGTATAATTAGTTAGTATTGTTATTACCATCATTTTGAATAAAGTGGAAAAAAGAGAACCAGAAAAAAATAAAAATATATATATATATATATATATATATATATATATATATATATATATATATATATATATATATATATATATGTATGTATGATGATGGAAACAAAATATACACTTAAATTTCAAATTATTTAAAATGGTATTTAAAACCAATTTGTAGAAAAAAAATAAAATAAAATACAATTAGTCATGTAAACAATGTAGCAATTTTCTCTTTTAGAAAGCCTGGACTAAACTATTTAAAATGGTATTTAAAACCAATTTGTAGAAAAAAAAATAAAATAAAATACAATTAGTCATGTAAACAATGTGGCAAATTTCTCTTTTAGAAAGCCTGGACTAAACTACTACTGTTCAGTTAAAAGTGCACTGGAACTTAGAAAATTGCCACTTTGTTTACATGACTAATTGTATTTTATTTTATTTTTTTTCTACAAATTGGTTTTAAATACCATTTTAAATCATTTGAAATTTAAGTGTATATTTTGTTTCCATCATCATACATATATTTTTTTATTTTTTTCTGGTTCTCTTTTTTCCACTTTATTCAAAATGATGGTAATAACAATACTAACTAATTATACGATTATATAGGTTTTTGGGGTTCTTGTACACAGACCTGAAGAAGTCTAGAAGGACGAAAGCGATTTTTGTTAACAATAGGTTATGAAAATAGAAACTGATTTTTACATGCAAAATGTATATGTATATATTTATATATAATTTTTGATCGCAAAATGAACTAAGGTTGATATATTTCCAGCCATGTAGTATATTGCCTTGTATAAAATCACAGACTTAATAATCTACTTAATAATTTGGTTAAATAAGATGTACCATTAAAGTACATTAGGGCTATATATTATTATGACAGCTACTAGGTAGGGCAGGACCAGCTCGAATGTCACACTGATGGAGGAAAGGATGTGAATTTAACATGTGTACCAATAACACTTTGTTTTACAGCACAATAAACCAATCCCTTGCCTGATAAAAAGTATATATATATATATATATATATATATATTTAGAAAGCTTGTGAGGAAATTATTACTCTATTTTTGTTTTACTTGGATCGCTTGTCTGTGTACTTAATAAAGGATTTTCGACTGGAAACAGACTACCTGCCTTGCTTGGATTACTTTCGAATACTTAGTAATGCTGTAGAATTATATATTTTCTATTATTACTTTTTGACTTGACAAGTTTACGTTCGCTACTTCTACTACTATTATCTGATCTGATTAATATACAGTGATTAACTAGAAATATATGGACTGAAAATTTTCCACAAAGAGAAGTTTCTTACACTGTTTTGCAATGAAAAATTGAAAGATCAGGCAATATAGGAGCATTTGCATGGGGTCCAGTCCTTGCACTAGGGAGACCTCCATTACAAATACCATGCTGGCATCTTGCAGCAGATCCAACACTGTGGTAGGATTCTTGTGTATTAACCTCATATTTTACCACAGTGTCCAAGGGAAAGTTTGATGGAGTATAAATCCTGAATGGCAATGTAAAGCTGTCACCCTGGGCAATATATAGAAACAAGGAAAGCACATGTCTCTGATTGATTTTACCCCTAGATCATGACTGCTATTTCTAACTAGATTCCATCCACCTCAGTCAGAGTATATACCCCCATTGCATTGTTGAATCCCTCCCAAATGTGCCCAAGAAAACCATGTCAGTAGGATAGCAGGAAGTTGAAATGGTTAGAGGACAATCAGGAGGTTCCTGTCTTGCTAAAATTAATACTGGAAGGCAAAAGTGAATAGTGCACAAAAATAAAGCAGTGAAATAATTAATGAACACAGTACTAATGATATCAATATGATATAATAAATAATAATATCAGTTCTCCAGAGATGGCAGTAATAAATGTCTGTGGATAAAAAAAGAGCAATGTAACAAAAAAAAAAACTTCAGGAGCAAGTTCAACAGTAGAAATTCTCTAACAACTATCAAAATGTAAGGAAACCTATATGCAGAATTAAATGGGAGCAGCAAACAGCACACACAAGAGGAAGCTACAAGACCCAAAGAAATTGCACTCTCTACATATTCAGAGTATACTGCCAGACTTCATCCTGTAAGTCTACACCCTGTACATATGAAGCAAAACAACTTGTACCACTGTATTGCTGCAAAGGTGAATTAATTAAAATGTGAAATATGGCATAAAATATGATTAGTTGAACTTGTTTTGTGATGTCCCGGAATGAAGTGAGACTGCAAGAAGGATTAAATAAAGAAAACTAGCTGGCATATGCTGTCCATTGGGATATCCAGATAAACACAGCCCAAATACAGAAATCAGGAAGCAGGAAAATTACATACTCCAGGTCTTAAAGATGAAAGAAAATAAAAGAAGCCCTAAAATGTACAGGTGCAAAGAGTCAAGAAAATCTAAATCGTTCTTTCCAACTTGGAACTTCTGGTTAAGATAGGGAGTGCTTTGCTGAGATGTATGTCATCCAAACTGGCATTTTGGACTGGAATCTCAATAAAACAAATTCAGATTGAGAGAGCCTACCATGTGCCCCTACCCCTGGCTGTGTGCAAATTCATGGTGAGTTCGATTCTAATTAGATTTGCTTCCTTTATGCTAAGAGAAAAAAAATTATTTCAACACTACTGGCTCCAGCGGAAAAATGTTACATCACAGAACACTAAGTGTACTGGGACCAGGATTTCTTAATCCAAACCAGAAAAAACAGGGCTTTTTGAACAGTGATGAAACCATCAGGAAAGGAGTTGGCATGCTCAGCCACTTTACATAGCCACGGTTTGACATCTGCTGCCCACAAGTCTTATTATTCTCTACTTCCCGTAAGAAGCAGAGATTGAACTCGCAATAGTGATGCAAGCGCAGCAAGATGAATCTCAGATTTCTATGCCCATGAATCCCTACCACAGCCCATTAGCTGCCCCTACTGCTAGAAAAGCCCAAGATATTTTGTCAGGTTTGTACCTCATGTTCAGTATCAGATCAGTGAATCAAACTAAAGTGGTTGACCAGTCAAAAGGATAATGACTTGTGCTGGGTCAGATTTTCCTTGGCTAGTGAGAAGAGTTTCAGTTGTTTGGAAATCAATAACCTCGATAAACATATGCACAGTGGAGATGCTCACACTTGTTGGAGGTTACAGCCTGTATTCTGTGTGACTGACACTGAATGCTACTCAATGCTAGAAGTCTAAACCTCAAAATGCATTCACTCGAGGCACTCCTTAAAATGGAGAACATCGACATCTGTGCACACCTTACCAGGACCAAAACACTAAAGGTAGAGGCGTGTCATTATTCATTAAGGATATCCACACCTCCAGGCTAGTTGCTCAGCATAAAGAATCTGAGATTATCCAAGTGCAACTAACTCTGGGCAAGACCGCAATCCAAATTGTAACTTGCTACAGACCCCCACCATGCCTCAGGATTCCCACTCCTTATTTCTTGATACACTGGAAAATATTAGGGTACAACCCTACATCCTAATAATGGGCGATTTCAACTACCCCACCATTAACTGGGAAAACTACTCATGTACCACCTCTTTTGCTCAAAGTTTTCTGGAATTCATAAATTCCAACACCTTGGATCAACTTATCCACACCCCCACCATGGGCAGCAATATCCTAGACCTGGTCATTACCAACATGGGTGACCGGTGTTCCACACCAGAGGTCAGTTCCTCGTTGGTCAGATCCGACCACAAGCAAATCAGCCTAGACATCCACATCCCGCCCCTACCCCCACCCCTTAGGGAAACCACCGTAAATAATTTCTCCAAAGCCAACTTCATGCTTCTTAAGACAGAAGTGGCAAACATCACAACACCCATGCAGACTGACAGTAGACGTACGACTGCTGAATCCTACACAAATTCACTTTATAAGCACTTACACAAGTGCATGGATCATGCTATTCCTAACAGAACCAAGATGCTGTCCTCCAAAAAAAGGAAACCAATCTGGTGGTCCCCTGCCATAAACAAACTCTACAACAAAAGAAAGAAACTGATGCAAAAAAGAGTAAAATCTCATGACTGGAAGAATTCCCTGGTCAGCCTCAATAAGAAGCTGAGATCCCTCATAAAATCCCCAAATCTAGTTATGAAAACAAAATCGCCACTGATTCTAAAGACAACCACAAAGCATTCTATAGCTATGTCAAGAATCTCAATGGCAACACTCAGATCTGCTCTGAGTTACAGCACAATGCCACTAAATAAACAGAACCAACTGATATTGCCAACATCCTGGCAGATAGGTTCAGTGCTAACTTTACCCCCCTCACCCTCTAAAGGGCCCATCTCTATACCAGAAGAATGCAAAGTTCCTGTTATCAGGGCTGCACAGGTAAAAACCACTCTCCAAAGCCAAGAACACAGCATTCATGGGACCCGACAACATCCGAGGCTGCATTCTACATGAACTACAGAATGAACTGGCACCCCACCTAAGCACCATGTTCAGTCATAGCCTCACCTCAGGCTTTGTGCCCACTGGATGGTGCATAGTGATGGTTATCCCACTCCACAAAGGGAGAGCCACCAGGGACCCTGGTACCTACCACCTCATTAGCCTAACGAGCCTGGTCTGCAAGGCCATGGAATGTATCATCATGGAACTTATAAACAAAGACATTGGTAATCTCCAAACTCTGGACCCCACCCAGTTTGGGTTTTTAAAAGGCAGATCATGTCTCCTAAACCTAATTGACTTCTTTGAAGCAGTCACCAAAGCTGTAGACGAGGGTAAGGTGGTTCACATAGCCTATCTAGATCTCACCAAGGCTTCTGACACCATCCCCCACTCTGGAATTATAGATAAACTCACTAAACTAGGTACAAATCACTATATCACAAGATGGGTTGCCAACTGGCTCACTGACAGAACCCACAGTGTGAAAGTAGCAGACTCCACATCCGACTTCAGACCAGTGAGAAGTGGAGTACCACAGGGTTCAGTCCTGGGTCCTCTCCTGTTTGGTATCTACTTTTCTGAAGTACAGGCTAACACAGAAGGTCTTTGGCTAATGAAGTTCGCAGATGACTGCAAACGAGGAGCCATAATTGAAACTCCTAATGATGTGGACATCCTACAAAAGGGCCTCAGTGAGACAGATGTCTGGTGTCAAAGCCATGGCCTTAAGCTCAATGCCAAAAAGGGCATTGTCATTCCCTTTGGTAAAAACTCTGTACCCATGAGCTACCACATAGGTGGTAGTCTACTTAACACCAAAAGTGTGATAAGAGACCTTGGGACACAGATGGACAGTAGTCTCACCTTTGATAATCACATTGCCACAGAAGTCAGGAAATCCTTCTACGTGGCACACCTCATCAGAAAAGGTTTCTCATCCAGGAAAAAAGAGGTCACTCATTAGACCCATTACAGAGTACAACACCCCTTTTGGTATGTACCTCACAAGACATCTACAAAAACTGGAAAAAACACAGAAATACCTCACAAAGAGGATTACTGGCCTCAAACAGATGCCCTACCATGACCGTCTCAAAAAGCTCCAGCTTTACTCCGTCGCATAACACCTACTCAGAGGTAATCTCTGCCTAACATACAAAGCTATGTCAAACCCAGAGTTGTTGGACATGCTCCACTTAAAGAAATCCCAATCCCTCCGAGGTACACACTCTAGGGACCTAAACCTTGTCACCACAATAAACAGAACATGCTGGATGGATAGATTCATGTCCCAGAGACTTCCCTAACTTTAGAACAAACTACCTATCTATATCAAACAAAGCTCCTCATTAGCACTCTTCAAGAAAAATCTTGATGATTGGATGGGAAATAGGAAATTTACCCCGGGGATCACCTCTGTGGCTCTGCTCGACAGGGCCACAGGAAAATAATTTTCTTGGGTGGCGAAAGCCATGGTACATTTTTGGTTAAGCTTGTATAGGCCCTAGGGCCGATAGCCTAGTACCTACTTATGAAACTATGAAGCAAGTTAAGAACCTTATTTAAAGCATAATGCCTTATCTGAGTAACAGCATTGGGGCACAATACGCTTAACTGATGATAGCACCCTTGCCTACCATGTTAGAGAATACACATATTCATCTTTAAGAGTCTGGCAAGATAAGATTTAGATTACATTAAACATGGGGGTCTGTCAGCAAATTCGGCACTCTTGCTATAACTTAGATCATATGAACTACTGCAGACTGGAAGTGTTTTACCCTGATTATATAGTATTTAAGATAAGGAAGTTCTTAAGTTAATGTACAAGTATGAGCATTAACTTTGCTCACTGCAATTGTAAATAATCAGTCTGCTGCAAAAGAGGCAATATGTAAAGCACTTGTGGGATAACAATGGAAAAAACTGGGTCAGTGTAGTTGGTTACCCACGTTTTACTGATATCTCACAGTGTGCATTGTGTGCATTGAGTAAAGCTGCCCAACGACTAATAATATGACTGGTTGGGGAGGGGGGCCCAATGACTAATAATATGACTGGTTGGGGAGGGGCGCCTAATGACTAATGATATGACCGGTTGGGGAGGGGGGCCCAAAAACTAATAGTATGACTGGTTGGGGGGGCCCAATAAATAATAATAGGACTGTTTGGGAAGGGGAGCCCAACAACTAATAGTAGGACTGGTTGGGGAAGGGGGCCTAATGACTAATTTATGACTAATTGGGGAGATGGTGGGAGAACAGCCAGAGTGTCAGTTACAGTTAAAAATAACTGTATCCACTTCTTATAGCTGTGTTTCTTATTCTGATCCCCTTATAATAACAGGTGAGCTGTCTCCTCCATGGGAGTTGGAAAATACTGTAAATAGTTACAGCTATTCAGTGGTATGTGTGTTGTTTTCACATTTGATTAAATTTTATTATGTAAATAGTTAAAAATGTATTTGCATGGCTTGGAGGATCAGCTTGTTTAATAGTCACAGAATGACTGTATGTAGTATATTAGATGCGACTGCTAAAGGATTCCAGTAGGCTGCAGCAAAGAGAAACATTTGGACTACTATGATAAAAGCAAAAAAAAAAAAATATATATATATATATATATATATATATATATATATATACATATATATATATATATATATATATATATATATATATATATATATATATATATTATATATATACTATAATATATATATATATATATATATATATATATATATATATAAACTGTAAGCCTGTTTCCTAACTTTCCTGTAACTAGTGTTCCAGATATAGATATGCTGTATCCAGGACTGTATGTAAGCTTCTGAGCCCCCCAAGTCTTTCTGTGTTGTAGGTAAGCCTTCTAGCTTATCAGCGGGAGTGGTAAGCACTAGGTAACCTGTCTACCACATAAGGAGTGGTTCTGGCCCAGAAATTGTAGTTATTGGCCATTTGGGCAATCTCTTTCATTTCTCTCAACTTTCTGATTTGAAAGCCTGCATTTGCACTTGTTTCTGTCCTGTAACTCATCTAGTGCAGATACAGATTCTTAATTTTAGCACTTAAATTTGCTTATTCCTGCTCAGCACTTGCTCAGAACTTGTAAGCACTAAATAAGCTGCTAATTACTAAAGCACTCAACCTTCCTCATTACCTAGAGGAAAACAGTTTTTGTACTTACTTTTCTCACTTGCTTAGAGAAAAAAACAGCTCTTGTACTCACTTTCCTCACTTATTTAGAGGAAAATAGTTTTTTATTCAGGCATGTCCAAGGGTCAGCTCCCAGTGTTCTCTCCTGTCTATCTGATGAATCTGGACATCTTGAGGCAATGTAGAAATTGTCTCATGTACACAGACAACCCTCTCCTCCTACCACCCAACACTCCAACCTGTGAGAGATGCACTTATCTAGCCAAACTGGAGGTAAAGCTCTCTCCAACCAAGACTGAACTTGACAGTCATGAGGATAAGGTAAACATTTGCATAACACCACACTCATCACATAGTCTCACTAAATCTACACCAACAAAATCCACACATAGTAACACAGAAACATTTGCGGAGGCTGTCAAGAATAATCTGTCTAAGCAACAGAGACCTCCAAAGCAGAAACGCAAGCAGCCTCCATCCCCCAACACAACTCAAATGACACATAGCCCGCAGACTCAGTGTGCCACTCAACCACAGCCAATAAGGCAAAACAACATACCCAACACACTAGTCATAGGTGACTCTATAGTCAGGCACACTGATGTCCCACTCACCAGGCTAAACAAGGAGAAGGTTACTATCAGCTGCCTGTTGGGTGCCAGGATCCGCCACATAACCCACGCACTCAGGTCACTCCACAGCAAGTACAAATATGACTCTGTCATTGTCCATGTTGGTGTGAATGACCTGAGACGTACCTCCCAGGACTACATGAAAAGAGACATGGAAGAGCTCTCCGATCTTGTAGCCCAGGCAGGTATGACCCTAGCCCTGAGTAGCATTCTGCCATCACCCAGAATGATACCGCAGTACAAGGACAAAATAATTGATTTCAATAATTGGCTAAACTTCTGGTGTCATTCTAAGGGGATCCAGTATCTGTCTGCTTGGGATGACATGGTCGACAGACCATGATGCTTTGCCACACAGACGGCCTGCATCTGTCGCCCCTGGGATTCTGGATACTGGCTAAGGCTCTTTCTGCCCCTATAGTTCCTTTTTTAGGCAAGGTTCAAATAACAAATTCACCACCGTAACAGGAACAGGCAAGTAAAAACTGAGGGTAATGCTACTCAGTGCTAGAAGTCTAAATCTCAAAATACACTCACTCGAGGCACTCCTTAAAATGAGAACATCGATATCTGTGCAGTGACTGAGACCTGGTTCAAGGCTCCAGAGAGCACTGCTGCACTACCAGGCTATAACTCATACCACACTTTTCGGCCATGTAACCTGCACCGAAACACCAAAGGTGGAGGTGTGTCCATATTCATAAAGGATATCCACACCTCCAGGCTAGTTGCTCAGCATAATGCATCTGAAGTTATCCAAGTGCAACTAACTCTGGGCAAAACTGCAATCCAAATTGTCATGTAGTCCTGAGAGGTACATCTCAGGTCATTCACACCAACATGGACAATGACAGAGTCATATTTGTACTTGCTGTGGAGTGACCTGAGTGTGTGGGTTATGTGGCGGATCCTGGCACCCGACAGGCAGCTGACAGTAACCTTCTCCTTGTTTAGCCTGGTGAGTGGGACATCAGTGTGCTCCAGGATTCCCACTCCTCTTTTCTTGATGTACTGGAAAATATTAGGGTTCAACCAAACACTCTAATAATGGGCGACTTCAACTACCCCACCATTAACTGGGAAAACTACTCATGTACCAACTCCTTAGCTCAACGCTTTCTGGAATTCATAAACTCCAATGCCCTGGATCAACTTATCCACACCACCACCAGGGGCAACAATATCCTAGATCTAGTCATTACCAACATGAGTGACCGGTGTTCCACACCTGAAGTCAACTCCTCGTTGGTCCGATCTGACCATAAGCTAATCACCCTTGATATCCACATCCTGCCTCCACCCCTCTTTAAGGAAACTATGGTAAAAAATTTCTCCAAAGCCAACTTCATGCTTCTTAAGACAGAAGTGGTGAACTTCATGACACCCATGCAGATGGACAATACAGTTACAACTGCTGAATCCTACACAAAGGCACTCTATAAGCACTTACACGAGTGCATGGATCGTGCTATCCCAAACAGAACCAAGACACTATCCTCCAAGAAAAGGAAGCCAATCTGGTGGTCCTCTGCCATAAACAAACTGTACAACAGAAGGAAGAAACTGTTGCAAAAGAGAGTAAAATCCCATGAGTGCAGGAGCTCCCTGGTCCGCCTCAGTAAGAAGCTGAGATCCCTTATAAGATCCTCCAAAGCTAGCTACGAAAACAAAATCACCACTAATTCTAAGGACAACCACAAAGCATTCTATAGCTATGTCAAGAATCTCGATGGCAACACCCAGATCTGCTCTAAGTTACAGCACAACAGCATGAAAATTACAGTACCAACTGATATTGCCAACATCCTGGCAGATAGGTTTAGTGCTAACTTTACCCCCCCCTCACCCCCTAAAGGGCCAATATCTATACAGAATGAATGCAGAGTCCCTGTAATCACAACTGCGCAGGTAAAAGCTGCACACTCTAAAGCCAAAAACACAGCATCCATGGGACCGGACAACATCCCAGACTGCGTTTTACACGAACTTTCAGAAAGAATTGGCTCCACACTTAAGCACCATGTTCAATAATAGCCTCGCATCAGGCTTTGCGCCCACTGTATGATGCACAGCAACAGTTATCCCTCTCCACAAAGGGGGAGCCACTACTGATCCTGGGAACTATCGACCTATTAGCCTGATGAGTCTGGTCTGCAAGGCCATGGAACGTATCATCATGGAACTCATAAACAAAAACATCGGTAACCTCCAAACTCTGGATCCCACCCAGTTTGGGTTTGTGAAAGGCAGATCATGCCTCCTGAACCTGATCAACTTCTTTGAGGCAGTCACCAAAGCCGCAGATGAGGGTAAGGTGGTTCACACAGCCTATCTTGACCTCTGCAAGGCTTTTGACACCATCCCCCATTCTGAAATTATAGCTAAACTCACTAAACTAGGTATATAAATCCCTATGTCACAAGATGGGTTGCCAACTGGCTCACTGACAGAACCCACACTGTAAAAGTTGCAGACTCCAAATCTGATCTCAAAGCAGTGACAAGTGGAGTACCACAGGGTTCCATCCTGGGACCTCTCCTGTTTGGTATCTACTTCTCTGAAGTACAGGCTAACACAGAAGGCCTCTGGCTAATGAAGTTCACAGATGACTGCAAACTAGGAGCCATAGTCAAGTCCCCAAATGATGTGGACATCCCACAGAAGGGCCTCGCTGAGACAGATGCCTGGTGTCAGAGCCATGGCCTCAAGCTCAATGCCAAAAAGTGCAGTGTCATCCCCTTTGGTAAAAACTCTGTACCCATGAACTACCACATAGGCAGCAGTCTACTTAACAACAAATGTGTGATAAGAGGTGGACACTAGTCTCTCCTTTGATAGTCACATTGCCACAGTAGTCAGGATGTCCTTCTACGTGGCACACCTCATCATAAAAGGGTTCTCATCCAGGAAAAAAGAGGTCATTGTTGCCCTCTACTCGACACTCATTAGACCCATTATAGAGTACAATGCCCCTTTTAGAATGTACCTCACAAGACATCTCCAGCAGCTGGAAAGGCCACAGAAGTACCTCACAAAGAGGATTACTGGCATCAAACAAATGCCCTACATTGACCGCCTCAAAAAACTCCAGCTTTACTCTGTAGCATATTGCCTACTCTGAGGTGATCTCTGCCTAACATATAAAGCTATGTCACACCCAGAGCTATTGGACATGCTACAACTAAAGAAATCCCAATCCCTCCGAGTTACACGCTCTAGGGACCTAAACCTTGTCACCACAATAAACAGGACATGCTGGAGGGATAGATTCCTTTCCCAAAGACTTCCCATACTCTGGAACAAGCTACCCATCTATGTCAAGCAAAGGTCTTCATTAGCACTCTTCAAGAAAAGTCTTGATGAGTGGATTAGAAATAGTAAATATACCCCGAGGATCACTTCTGTGTCTCTGCTCGACAGTGGCACAGGAAAATAACTTTCTTGGGTGGCGTAAGCCAGGGAACCTTGTTGGCTAGGCTTATGTAAGCCCTTGGGCCGATAGCCTAGTACCTACCTATGAACATATATATATATATATATATATATATATATATATATATATATATGATTATATATAACATTATATATATATATATATATATATATATATATATATATATATCTTACTACTACTTGTGTGGAAAGGATGGGATCCCTCGGTAAACAGCAGAGGTGCAGTGGTATAATTATGTAGCTGAAGTACGACTCATTTACTTACTTTGAACATGGACAGGAAAAATCATCATTAAAAGAGATTTAAGATTTTTCTTTTGGTTAGGTGGTGGGACCCAGTGCTGATAAATCCTTCAGGAAACACACCTTCCCACAAATGAGCATTTAAAACTACAAACCAGAGGATACAATTTATTTGCCTCTTCTAGTTACCCAGGTGGGAATAGAAAAGGAGTAGCTGTACTAGTTAAAATATTTTGATTTTGTGAATCCCTAGAGCAGATTAGTTCTCCTACAGGGTATGTTACATAGGGTAAAACTCGGAACAGTGAATACATATGTCCCTCCAGGTGTATTAAAGCAATCAATAGCAGAACATTGCAGAGTCGATATACTGTCAGAAAGGAAATCCAGTATGTGCAGGGAATGGGAATAAAATATTAAAACACATATGGAGTTGATGCAGACCCAAAGTAATTCTTATTGCCTCCCTGGAAAAGTTTCTCAGGAAAATGATTGAGATGCTCGAAATGGTAGACCTGTGTCATTGGCTGGGGCAATCTAGCAGATTTTTTACCTGTTTTTCCCCCAAATTTAGATTATACTGCAGAACAGGCAAGGTGTTTGTTTCTAAAGAATAGGCTTTTATGTACATTTTCAGACACTACCCATAACCTTATCAGACCATGTCCTGTTAGTGTTTAGTTGTCAGCCCTATAGTGATATCCTAAGTGTCCCCTGGAGAGCTAACATATGTCATAGCTGAAGAAATGATGCCACTGAAACAATAAGAGGTATTATGCAAGAATAATTCTTATTACTAGCACTCCTTCCTGCCAGGGGCCTCTAAACTTGGATTTTATGAAATCCTAGGTGACTACAATACTCTGAGCTTGAGAAAGATTGGTTAACAAAGACTTAATGCATGCCTAGACTGAAAATGCCACAGACTGAAAATCACTCACCAGTGATAAGAAACAGATTCCCCAGAGCCCAAGATTGGTAACATGAGGCAAGGAAAAAACTAGACTCATTTCTAGAATGCAATCAGAATATGCCATAAAAATTCAAAACTTACATCGTTTGACATTACACCTACAAATCAAAAATACTTAGCCCTCAAACTTTAACAACAGACTGCATGAAATTCTATAACTCATATTATGGACCTTGCCACAGGTGCATTACTAGTAAACCTAAGTGACATACTGAATATCTTTGTAGAATATTACTAGTAAACCTGAGTGACATGCTAAATACCTTTGTAGAACATTACTAGCAAACCTGAGTGACATGCTGAATACCTTTGCAGAACATTACTAGTAAACCTGAGTGAAATACTAAATACCTTTGTAGAACATTACTAGTAAACCTGAGTGACATGCTGAATACCTTTGTAGAACATTACTATTAAACCTAAGTGTCATGCTGAACACCTTTGGAGAAAATTACTAGTAAACCTGAGTGACATGCTGAATACCTTTGTAGAACATTACTAGTAAACCTGAGTGACATGCTGAATACATTTGTAGAACATTGCTAGTAAACCTGAGTGACATGCTGAATACCTTTGTAGAACATTACTAGTAAACCTGAGTGACATGCTAAATACCTTTGTAGAACATTACTAGCAAACCTGAGTGACATGCTGAATACCTTTGTAGAACATTACTAGTAAACCTGAGCAACATGCTGAATACCTTTGTAGAACATTACTAGTAAACCTGAGTGACATGCTGAATACCTTTGTAGAACATTACTAGTAAACCTGAGTGACATGCTGAATACCTTTGTAGAACATTACTAGCAAACCTGAGTGACATGCTGAATACCTTTGTAGAACATTACTAGCAAACCTGAGTGACATGCTGAATACCTTTGTAGAACATTACTAGTAAACCTGAGTGACATGCTAAATACCTTTGTAGAACATTACTAGCAAACCTGAGTGACATGCTGAATACCTTTGTAGAACATTACTAGCAAACCTGAGTGACATGCTGAATACCTTTGATACCTTTGTAGACCATTACTAGTAAACCTGAGTGACATGCTGAATACCTTTGGAGAACATTACTAGTAAACCTAAGTGACATGCTGAATACCTTTAGAGACCATTACTGGTAAACCTGAGTGACATATTGAATACCTTTGGAGAACATCACTAGTAAACCTGGGTGACATGCTGACTACATTTGTAGAACATTACTAGTAAACCTGAATAACATGCTAAATACCTTTGTAGAACATTACTAGTAAACCTGAGTGACATGCTGAATACCTTTGTAGAACATTACTAGTAAACCTGAGCAACATGCTGAATACCTTTGTAGAACATTACTAGTAAACCTGAGTGACACGCTGAATACCTTTGTAGAACATTACTAGTAAACCTGAGTGACATGCTGAATACCTTTGTAGAACATTACTAGTAAACTTAAGTGACATGCTGAATACCTTTGTAGAACATTACTAGCAAACCTGAGTGACATGCTGAATACCTTTGTAGAACATTACTAGTAAACCTGAGTGACATGCTGAATACCTTTGTAGAACATTACTAGCAAACCTGAGTGACATGCTGAATACCTTTGTAGAACATTACTAGTAAACCTGAGTGACATGCTGAATACCTTTGTAGAACATTACTAGTAAACCTGAGTGACATGCTGAATACCTTTGTAGAACATTACTAGTAAACCTGAGTGACATGCTGAATACCTTTGTAGAACATTACTAGTAAACCTGAGTGACATGCTGAATACCTTTGTAGAACATTACTAGTAAACCTGAGTGACATGCTGAATACCTTTGTAGAACATTACTAGTAAACCTGAGTGACATGCTGAATACCTTTGTAGAACATTACTAGTAAACCTGAGTGACATGCTGAATACCTTTGTAGAACATTACTAGTAAACCTGAGTGACATGCTGAATACCTTTGTAGAACATTACTAGTAAACCTGAGTGACATGCTGAATACCTTTGTAGAACATTACTAGTAAACCTGAGTGACATGCTGAATACCTTTGTAGAACATTACTAGTAAACCTGAGTGACATGCTGAATACCTTTGTAGAACATTACTAGTAAACCTGAGTGACATGCTGAATACCTTTGTAGAACATTACTAGTAAACCTGAGTGACATGCTGAATACCTTTGTAGAACATTACTAGTAAACCTGAGTGACATGCTGAATACCTTTGTAGAACATTACTAGTAAACCTGAGTGACATGCTGAATACCTTTGTAGAACATTACTAGTAAACCTGAGTGACATGCTGAATACCTTTGTAGAACATTACTAGTAAACCTGAGTGACATGCTGAATACCTTTGTAGAACATTACTAGTAAACCTGAGTGACATGCTGAATACCTTTGTAGAACATTACTAGCAAACCTGAGTGACATGCTGAATACCTTTGTAGAACATTACTAGTAAACCTGAGTGACATGCTGAATACCTTTGTAGAACATTACTAGTAAACTTAAGTGACATGTTGAATACCTTTGTAGAACATTACTAGTAAACCTGAGTGACATGCTGAATACCTTTGTAGAACATTACTAGTAAACCTGAGTGACATGCTGAATACCTTTGTAGAACATTACTAGTAAACCTGAGTGACATGCTGAATACCTTTGTAGAACATTACTAGTAAACCTGAGTGACATGCTGAATACCTTTGTAGAACATTACTAGTAAACCTGAGTGTCATGCTGAATACCTTTGTAGAACATTACTAGTAAACCTGAGTGACATGCTGAATACCTTTGTAGAACATTACTAGTAAACCTGAGTGACATGCTGAATACCTTTGTAAAACATTACTAGTAAACTTGAGTGACATGCTGAATACCTTTGTAGAACATTACTAGTAAACCTGAGTGTCATGCTGAACACCTTTGTAGAACATTACTAGTAAACCTGAGTGACATGCTGAATACCTTTGTAGAACATTACTAGCAAACCTGAGTGACATGCTGAATACCTTTGTAGAACATTACTAGTAAACCTGAGTGACATGCTGAATACCTTTGTAGAACATTACTAGTAAACCTGAGTGACATGCTGAATACCTTTGTAGAACATTACTAGTAAACCTGAGTGACATGCTGAATACCTTTGTAGAACATTACTAGTAAACCTGAGTGACATACTGAATACCTTTGGAGAACATTACTAGTAAACCTAAGTGTCATGCTGAATACCTTTGTAGAACACTACTAGTAAACCTGACTGACATGCTGAATACCTTTGGAGAATACTTCACAGACTTATGCAATGCCAATGATCTGTTGCATATGGAAGATGCATGTCAATAAGCAGATACTTAGACTCCATCCAAATACTGGAATTAAAATCTGATATATCTAATATTTTGTTAACCTCAATAATGTGGGAGGAAGCTACAGAGTCCTCAAACAAATGCCTATGGTTTGATGGCCTTATAACTGAGGTATAGAAGAAGGTTGGGTTGAGGCTTTGTAATACTTGCCAGTGGAGCATTAACCACCAGATTACTCCCTCACTTCTGGACAAAAGGCTATGGTTGTAGGGTTTCCAAAGCCAGGCAAATATCCTTTATTACTACAGTCCTATTGGCCAATAGCAATTTTAAACCATGATTATAAATTATTTACCACTATTTTGGCCACTAGAATAACACAGCACTTACCCAATCTAATCCACCTAGATCAGACTGGTTTCATTCTGGGTCAGTCAACATTCAACAAGATTATAAAGGCAGCCATGGCAATTTAGAAGACAACAAATAACAAGTTTAGGTATAGAAAAGGTGTTTGATAGGGTTACCTGGGTGTCACTTTTGCGACTGCAGATAAGATGGAACTACTAAAGTTTGTTGTGCAATTGTAGAAAATCCAGCAATTAATATTAAAGTCTCTATCTCACACAGTTACAGTATATCAGGGCACTAAACTAGGATGCCAGCGTTCTCCCCTTTTGTTTGCCATATACCTGGAGTCCTTGGCCATCAAATTGTGTGCAGTACTACTGCACCTGAATTTTACCATGGGAGATGGGTCAGTGTTTTTAGCACACTATGAAGATGATTTATTTGTCTACTTACATGATCTGGCCACTCAGCTTATTCAACTCATGAAGCTGTTTGAAGTGCTTGAAGCCTTTAGAAGTATCTCAGGCTATAAGGTAAATCTAACTAAAACAGAAACAGCAAAAATTAACTACAGTCTTTCACCCCAAATAATTTCACAATTTCCTTTTTTTTAGATTATCTAACAGTATGACTTACTTTGGGTTTTAGATTCACTTTTACTGTCAAATGCATTGCACAGAAGACATATCAAAACATGTTAAACAGGTTAAGGCATACTTTCACAAATGGAATCCAAGGAATGTAGGTTTCTATCAAGGACTGCAAGCAGTAAAATGGTACCTACTACCTCTAAATGTATGCACTTCCCAAGGTTTTTCTTATACTCCCCAGAAAGAAAGTATTCAGTCCTTTAAAAATGAAACTTTATCATTTCTTTGGAAGGGTTTTAAACACAAAGTTTCTTGAGATGTCTTAATTTCTGACTACTGGTGAAGGGGATACAGTCTTTCCAGGCTGGTCTTAATATGTCAAGGCATGTAGAGCCGGTACTTGCCTTATTATCAAACCACCAAAAACCTATATGGAAAGAAATATTGCTGCAGATATTGGGCAATATTAATAACTTCTACAAGACATTATTTGGTAAAAAGCAAGGGCAATTGTCCTCACATATGACTATAAGCCAGTATATTGTATCTTTAGAACAGAAACCTTTTGATGACACCAATACTTTACCCTGGCTAGGGGAACTAGTTCCCTTGCTGACTTCAAATCTCTGGAGGCCACACAGATTAGCACAATAGATGGAAATAACTAGGGTTCAAGGACCCAAACATAGAGAAGATTTATTGAATAAAGAGAAAATGTTGAATACAAACTCCTTAAATGAGAACTCCACACAAAAGTCAAGTTTTTCTTTCCGAAAGTGATTTTCCTTCCCTGTAAACCAACGCCAAACACTTCACATACAGAAAAGGCATCATTTAATAATTATGTTTTCTTTTCTTTCCTGCATTTCTCTCATCTGTTATGTCACAAAGGCTATTAAGAGTGGCAGAGTAATTAGGTTAGCCCACTTATCCCAACTACAGAGCTATTAAGAAAATGAGTCTTAAACAATGGCATTTAAATGTGCCTTATCAGTTACAGATTGCCAGCATTACATCTCAGATAAACAGAGTAACCTGGAGTCTAAACAAAAACAGGGCTTTCAAGCTTAGTTTTCAGATTGCAAATATATTTCCCTTTAATAAAACTCTCAGCTTCACAATTAAATAAATAAAATATGTTCATCTAGCTCTTCTTAGTTTCTATGAGTGTTTGAATTTTTTATTCACTGTATTTTCTATAAAAGTGCATATTTCGTGAGGTGTTTTATACAGAATTCTTGCATTGCATACCGTATTAAATCAGTGAGTTGGGGAAAGAAGATTAACATCAAAGACTTTAATTTTAGCTATAATATTTAAAACTATGAATGCAACACAAACTATTTCAGCTCAAGTAACACCTATTAATCACAGGGGTCAGATTTCTCATACTTGAACACTGAACTGCAGTTGTTACTTTGAAAAGAACAATTAACTCAACTACATTTTCAAGTCTGTCATTCAAACATTCCTTACAGGAGAACCGCACCCACAGACTCAAAAAACATGTTTATTTCATCATAGTTTGGTGTTTTCCTACATTTTAACACCACTCTGGGACTATAGGTTTTTAAATATTTTTATATGTAATTTGTGAGTCTGACCACATGGGGCCTGGCACCTTGAAGTAATTCTGATTGTTTACGAATAGCGCAAAATGGAGACTGAAACACAGCTCGAGAACTAGAAACAATACACAAAGATCGTACTGAAAATAAATGCACAGAGACCGTACTTAAAATGTAAATAAATGTCATACTTTAATGAGTAGGTAAGCGCTTTTGCATTTATATAATGCTTCATCAGACCTACTCATTAAAGTATGTGATTTATTTACATTTTAAGTACAGTCTCTATGCATTTATTTTCAGTATGGTCTTTGTGTATTAATGTTTCTAGCTCTCGAGCCATGTTTCAGTTTCCGTTTTATGCTACTCATGAACTTGTTTTTATCAGCTACTGTTTATCCCTGGTAGACACTCTTATTGTTTTTAATTCTGATTGTTTAGTCTCCCTCTAGGTATCCCACAATGCAGTGCTTGTGAGTAAAAAATTACATCATACAGGCCTCTTTCTTCCTAAAGCTCCTGTCACTGGATTGATTTTGCATGCATACACTGCTGTCTTTCAGTTAGTTTTAAGTAAAATTTTATGCCGTTCAATGACGACTTAAAACACAATCAGTGCAAATGCCACAGAACAGACTTTCAAAGTGCTTCTTACTGTTGCTTTGTTTTAGAAGGCTAAATTGCAGACTTTTGTGAAGCCTGAATTATACTACTTTGACTCATCTCCCATCCCCCTTCACACCTAACTTCCCTAGCTGTCAAAGTGCTAAGGGTAATTTTAGCTGTTAACTGATGTGATGGACAGCTCACATCAGGAGACTTGACTCATGTACTGTTTCCTTGTTCTAGCCTTTACTTTCTATATAGGTAGTGAAAGGACCAGAGAGCTGTGAAACCACAGCATGGGTGGGGTTTTAAGATGGTCGTGGTGATGTCAGTTGGGGGAAGAATTGGCCAGAAAACTATCAGTATTCACTGGCCTTGACATCAATTATTCACTGACCTTGACATCAATGAATTGGAGACTGCAGCAAGCTTTTCTAGGGTGGGATAAAAGTTTTTTGAAAGTGAAACTACCACAGTATAGTAAGGTACTGTTCTAGAGAGAAACAGTCGATTTAAAATATTTTAAATGCTGTATAGCTGTTTATTCATAGCAGAAACAGTAAATATGGAAAAAAGGACAGAGAATTTAAGCATTTAATAACAGAATCCCATTGTTGTTGTTTGTCTTTCGGCTTTTCCCAGTTAGGGGTCGCCACAGCAGAACTCCGGTCCGCTAATGATTGGCAGTTGATTTTTATGGTGTTGAGTTGCCAGCCCGATGCCCAACCTTCAATGAAGGCATGCCCATTCAACGCATGTCTTTCGAACGCCCACTCGACCGTGGGGAGGACATGCAGACTCCACAAAGAAGGCACTCCCAACCCAAGCTGAGAATCGAACGGGAGAACCTCTTGCTGTGAGGCAACAACGCAACCACTGCGCCACCGCGGAAGTCAATAGAATCCCATTGTTGTCTTTTAAAATTGTGTAATGGAGATGGCCACTAAATGAAAATCAAAGGAAGCAAAGTAATTAAAATGTGGATTGATGCTGATAATGAGAAGTAGACAGTAACAGCAATGTTGTAAACTGATGAGAGAAAACCACAGTTAACGATCCCCTCATCAGAAGGATTTCTTTCTGTCGATTTAACATGACATTAGGAAAGCAACGCCATTGACTGTAAAACAAAATCCTGCCAGCCATGGCAGCCTCCTTTCAGACCATTTTGGGGTATAGCAAATTAGACAATAAAAGTAACCATTTACTTTGATACAGAGACATTAGTGGTGCAGAAAAGTTCAAGATTTGCTGAAAAGCATGTTTGTTTGTTTTTTTTTTTGGTACAGTTCTCCTTTAATCAGCCATTGGAATCTGAGGGAGTTAGCAAAATAACAACAGAAACATAACTAAACATAGACAAGACCATCATATTATGCACTCTTATGCCAGCAGAAAAACCAAAATGAATATCACCTTACAAGTTAAATGCTGGGATAGATTAGTACAAATACCAAGATTTCATATGTTCATAAGTTCATAGGTGTATACTAGGCTAACAACCACTGGTACCTTTACAAGCCTGGCTAAATAATGCACAATTGCTGTTAACCCCCCCCCCAAAAAAAAATATTACTTTTCTCTACAAAACTACCAGATAAACATTTTAGAATTGTTTTTCAAGATAAAACTGAAATTGAAATTGTGAACACAGCAAAATTATTAGGCATAACAATTGACAATAAACTCTCCTTTGAACCATACAGTTTCAACACAATAAAGAAAACTCACTTCAAGTTAGGGAAACTTTACAGTCATAAACTCTACCTAGACAATCACACCAAAACTGAATTGGCCAGTACCCTACTTCTCCCCTCCCTTCTATATGGAAGTGCCATTTTTACTAACCTTCGCTCATCCTTAGCAACAAACTACAATCTGGCTATTATAAAATAACTAAATTTGCCTCAGGAAAGCCTAACTGATCACACCTTTGCCTAGCAACTTCAGAACTGAATTGGCTGGAATTCTCAAACTGTCTCAGTTATACCCAACTAACACTGCCCCATAAACATATTTTTAAACCAGACTCCTGCCCAGCACTCAGTTCCATCCTACAAACTTATATTCCAACAAGAACTCTTAGATCCTCCAGCAAAGTACTCTTAAACATCACCAAACCTAACAAAAGAGCTGGAAAAAGTCTGTATTCCTATAGCATCACTAAACTCTGGAATTCCTTATCCTCCCATATAACTGAAGTTAACTGTTTAAAAGCCTTTAAAGAAGCATTAAAAAGCCCCTACCTGAATAACGCCACCTGCACTTGTAAAACTAACAAACCACCTTAAACCTGCTCCCTTACTCACTGTATGAGAGATATCCTATGACAATAATATATTTGTATATTTGGATATTAATAAGAATTACTGTTTTGTTCAGTAATGTAAACCTGCAGCCTGCTAGAGTATATCAATGCTTTTATATAAATAACTCCTTTGTCTTGTACATTGAATTGTTAGACACTGATGTATCATATCCTTATCTATCTGTGTTCATAATTTGTGTATCTAGATAATGTTGTGGAGCTTTTCTGCCCGTGCCGCCAAATGGCCCAGTTGACTTTCCCGGTCATCAAATGGCAATAAATAAATAAATAAATGATAAAGTGATGGATAGAAGCTAGAGATGCAGAAGTATCATTTAAGGGCATATTCTTATATTTATTTATTTTTATTTTATTTATTTAACATTTGTTGACCGGGTAAGTCCAAATAGGACAGAGCCTATTTTCAGCAGAGGTCCAGGGAGAAATGCTCCAGACATGTCTTTGGACTTGTATATAATTATATAAAAAACTCTTTATGGTTAAAGGGAAACACAGCAGGATTTAAACTCATATGGGAAATATGGGACTTGAATATCACTTTACCAGTTAAATGCTGGGATAGATTAGCACAAATACCAAGATTTCATAGGTTCATAAGTTCATAGGTGTATACTAGGCTAACAACCACTGGGACCTTTACAAGCCTGGCCATGCAACCCAAATGTCTCCCATGAGTTATTGTGCTTTAGCGGCTATTTTAATGCTTTATTTTAGCTAGAGCATGATTTAACTAATGCCTCTGCCCATCAGAGACATAGGTACCATACCAGGGTTCCGATTTCCCATCCACTGGTCTATGTTATGCTTGAATTAGGGTTAGGGAAAAGCTTTGCTTCACATAGGTGGGAAGCCTGTTCCAAAAAATAGGAATTCTCTGAGACACATAGATGTCCCGCCAAAATGTCCTATTTATCTTGCATGCAAAATTTAAGTCTTTGGATCTAGTAGTTCTAGTGCTGTTCATTTTGCAGATATGCAAAAGGTCCATCAGAGTGGGGTCAAGGATGGACCATGTCCTGGCTCTTCAGATTTCAAACCCCAGTTAGGATTTCACTTATGTTCTCCAGATAGTCACCTATGTGCTGGCACTGCATGCCGCATGCAGAAGGGGAGTTGGGACATATAGTCTGGTACTCTGCTAAGCCTGGTCATCCTAAGACATCCCTGGCAGATAAAACTATCCATAACCCTTACTTTTTCTAGGCTTTGACCCCACAGTAAAACTACCTAAACTGGAGCTCAAGTTGCTGCAAATGTTTGTGCTAATGAGAAAACAAATATTCACTAGAAGTTGGAAAAAAGTTATTTTTTCTCCACCCAAAGAAATACATGTCCTTATGAAGGAACTCAGAGCTCTGGAAAGTTCCTTTAAGAAACTACAGTTTAGGTAGTTTTACTGTGGGGTCAAAGCCTAGAAAAGGAAAAATATGGGTTATTTAGTTTCTTTATCTGCCGGGGATGTCTTGGAGGATGACCAGCTTAGCATTATGGCAACATCCCCTATCCTTCCTGCATGCATGCACAGTGCCACATAGGTGACTAATAGAACATACATAATCTAAACTTAGAAAGGGTATGAAAAATGAAGACATGGGTCAGATGGCCACATGTTGCTATGGACATGGGCAGTTTTAGGGCCTAAGTTTCAGGACACTGGGTAAGCTAATATTAGTATAAACAATTGTCATGAAGCTAGACATCCTTTACAAAAAATATTTAAGGGTTTGGAGTTACACTGCAACTGTTATACTTCAAACACCATTATAGCAATACTTCTAAATGAGTGAACAACATAACTATTGAAAGGGAGTCCAAATAGATCAAACTATTCTGTACAGTTTTCAAAAAAGTTGAAAGCATAGTGTCATATCAGTGCAGGAAAGTTGTGTAAAACTTAATAAAATCATAAATACCCCTACAGTGTAAAAACATTCATACCCGAATCCCAGGATAGTCAACTATAGCCACCTTGGAGAAGATAAAACACAGATGACCAGAAACAAATGTATGGTCATAAGGTATGGAACACAGACAGAAGAAAGTATACATAAGAAATATAAAGAATTAATATATACATATATATATATATATATATATATATATATATATATATATATATATACCTTCTTCTGGCTTTTCCCAGTTAGTGGTTGCCACAGCAGATCACCTGTCCGCTCTAGATTGGCAGTGTAATTTTACAGTGTCAAGTTGCCAGCCCAGCGCCCAACTTTCCACAGAAGGCGCACACATGAACACAATCACACCTACGACCAATTTAGAGTGTCCAATCCTACAGCATGTCTTTGGGATGTGGGAGGAAACCAGAGCACCTGGAAGAAACCCATGCAACCACAGGGAGGACATGCAGACTCCACACAGAAGGCACCCCAGCCGAGGATCAAACTGGAGAAACTTTTGCTGTGAGTTAGCAATGCTAACCGCTGCACCACCATGGCCGCCATATATATATATATATATATATATATATATATATATATATATATATATAGAGGTACAGGGGAGACACCTCCTTGCAAAAAGAAGTTTAAAGGAGAAATGCAATTTTCAAGAGTCCCCCCGTTTTCAGTCTTTTTTTCTGGCTTGTTGGCACTCCATATTTAGAGTGCCGACATTTCAATAGAGAGCCAAGTAAAACAGATAGAAAAAAAACAGAGTAAAAAATGTGATGATTTATTAATTATCAAAGAAGGTAGAAGAGATTGAACTTGTTGAAGCAATCAATGCAAGATGAGACAGAGGGGTATTCATGAGCAAGAGATTTTTTTTTAACTCTGAATATAAATTTATATTGTAAAAATATGAAGAAGTTATTTAAATCCTATATTAAATTGCTAGAGGAAGAAATGGAACTAGAGAAAAGTGCTAAGGCAGAGGTTGTAGGTGATGATGTGGTCCTTCTGAAGTTATTTAAGGTTTCCAAAGATAAGTAGAGGAAAGTGCATTTGTATTTAGCATGCTCACTATGTCAGTAAATATCAAAACGACAGGATAACTTCAGGATCCATAAATCATTGGGCATAAAACTGTAGCTGGATATAATCCTCCAGCCAGATATATTTTTAGCACTCACATATCCCTATAGATGTGCAACCATAACTCCATGCCACAGCTATTAGAACAAGCCTAGATAAAAGGAGAACAGCCGTGCACCCTTCTTTTTTCTGGTGATCCGGAGTGGCATTCCTTACTCTTGGGAATGCTAAAGGTGCCTTAAAAGCATGAAACAAGACATGAAAGCAAATAATAAACACGTACCCATCAATAATATGCTGTAGACACTGAATGCATCATTACAAAGTATATCTAGTGGAATGAAAAATGTGTAACAATTTATGAGTAAATGTTGCAATACTATAACAAAATCAAGAAAAGCCACCTATAAATAATCAATTTAACTAGTATAGACGTCACACCAACAGCATGTGCACGACTAGTGGAATAGAGTGTGGGCCTACAAGTGCCAGATCAAGTTCCAGGCTTAACAGGGAGCATAATGACCACTAGGCAGCATAAAGATCAAAGTGACATTGAACTGACAGCAAGCTCTTCTCACTGTACCTAACTGTAGTGCTGCAGTTAATCATACATCACATTTATTACAGTTTCAATAAATATATTACATTAAATATGGCTTTATGTTTTACTTTGTTTTACCCACATAGCTAAATGTCTACAGGTGAAACAACTGATTAATCATGTTGCTCATTCGTCCAGAAAGATTTTTGCTCTATTTTCCTGTTACTGAAGTTCATAGGTAGCTACTAGGCTTGCAGTCCAAGACCAATGAGAAGCCAATACCAAAGTCCTAATTTCCCCCAAGCACTGTCTGGTTAAGTGACTTACTCAGTGTCACACAGTAAGCAAATGAGGGCCGAGGGAATCAAACCTTGCACCACAAGAACTACAGCTTATAGACTTAACCCTCTGTGCCAACTGCCAGACGTTATTATGATACTATATTACTTTATTTTATAATAGTTTTACATTTGGCTGTGACTTTGGACCCTTCTGTTCTTTCTGTGACTAAAAGACTGGTAATGTGTTGGAGCACATGACAACTTAAGATCCATAAGACAGCAGAGTGTTGCACTAAAATACTGCAATATTCTTCTGTTACATGACAAAGTGTACAACTATGCCGCAATCCTAAGCTGCCACATATAATTTTGAATTGAGGAGTAGTTAGACTCATTTGAGTACTATATAGTCTGCTAGTGACACTGTATATGCCAGTAAGGATTTCTAGAATTTTGCTACTTATGGAAAGATGAGGATGTACTTTTTATACCACGTCTAATCTTACAGTACACTCTTACAAATAATGGTGTGGTTGATGGCTGACCTGCTGTTGCAAAGCTGGGTTTCCATGTGTCATACCAGTGCTTTGTGTTTATCTAGCATTCAGAGATGTCAGAGTTCTAGCCAGTATAGACAGGATCAAATAGTCAGAGGCTAGCTCACTTCCTCCAGAGACAGAAAGTGTCAGGTACCGGTCACTGCTATGCTGACAGACTTGTTGTTGGAGACCAAGAGGATACCAGCAACACTGCATGCATTGCAGCCACATGAGTAAATGTTATATGTCTGCTCAGCAGCACGCTGCATTCACACCTGTATCAGTGTTAAGTCTGCATCCTTTGAAAATAAATGTACACAATAAAAAAGTCCCAGAATCTCTCTCTCTCTCTCTCTCTCTCTCTCTCTCTCTCTCTCTCTCTCTCTCTCTCTCTCTGCATCCTATGAGAATATACAGAATTACATCTAGTGTTTGAGTTCTGTCCCCATCATTGATGGGATTATCACTAGCAACATTTAGCTGCGGAATGACAATTTTCCTAGACTACCTTGCCCCTTCTCTTTTACCCACAATGCTGTACTACTCATAATCCTTTCATTCTCCTCAGCCCTCATGCTGTCAGTCACCTCTAAGAGAAGTTGCTTTGCTGCTAGAGGACAACCTCAGGTTATTGCATATTAAAAGCTTATTTTTCCATTTTTTTCTTTTTTTTCAGAGACAGATGTTCCATTTTTTTTGAGTTTGTGAGGCTACTTCTTGTTGTTGTTTACATCTAGGTGTTTGCAGCTGAATTTATTGTTTCTTCATCTTTTTCAGTGCCCTTAACTTTTTGCTTATTTGTAGTGGAGTCGACATAAGTTAATACCCGATATTGCCTTGTTATTTTTTGTGGATTTTGCCTTTTTGTGGCGGAGTCATTGCCATTACTGTATTGCTTTTATCTATACTAAGAAAAAAAAGAGACTAAGAGTTCAAAGGTGTAAGGGCGTGGATAAAATCCCACCATAGGGCAAACTTCTGAAATGCCATAACTGTCTGGGGGGATACACTTTATTGTGCTCTGTGAAAATTGTACTTCTTTCAAGTCTTCTGCTGTCAAAGATGGGCACTATTGCCTGCAGCTAGAAAGAGTGAATGCCATGCCTCCTCCTCCTCCTGAGGCATCTAGAGCTTGTACTCCTAATTCCCTCAGCATCTGTCTCTGTGCCACCAAAACCAATAGCGAGCAAGAGGAGGTGGCTCCTACAGAGCCAGACTTTGACATTCCATCAAAGAAACATAAGCCAGGGGGTTTTACTCTTCCAGGTCTAAAATGCTGAAGGTTGTACCTTTATCCAGACCTTGATTTTTCATCATCTCTTCTGTTGCCTCCAAGCTCAATTGAAAACATCTAAACTACACTTTGCTGGGTTAATCAGGTCTGGGCATTCCATTTCTTAATGACAATAAAATGTGGCAGGCATTTTTGTCAATGCAATTTATATAGTCCCATGTCTTCTCCCCTCTGTCACTGATACTTTGAGATGAGGTTAGTCCTGTCCCCATCATGACTAACCATCCCATTTCTGAGGTCAGTCTTTTGACAATCAGCATCAAAGCCCTTAATCAACTCCATTCAGGACTTCAGCAGTCAGAGTCAAGGACAGTCCAGCCTTCATTTGTTTGGTTCTGATTTCATCTATTAGATATAGTTGAATAGCAGTACTAGCTCCAACAATGCAAGACTCCTTGCATGTAGCCCCACTGACCTGAATCATGACTACAGCCTCTTCCTTGGAAGCACATATGAATTTATTGACAACCATCCACCCTCACTGTGTCTGGGAGGTCAACTTTGGTAGTCCAAACTTATCTAAGCATAAGATTTCTTTATCTCTCATTCTGTGAATCACCTTTCCTGGATGTACATGAGAATTAAGTAGCAGCATCTCCACCATCCCTACCAGATGATCCAGGTTTGAAGAGATTCTTCAAATGACACATACTAAGGCAAGATGGACTCAAGAAACCCCCTCGCCATCCTTCCTTACACTAGAGCAGACCATTCATGTACCCAAATCTTTCATCTATCCTGACAAATTGGTTCAGCTGTTGATGTAAACATGGAAGAACCATAAGATGATGTCTTCCATAACAAAGAGGCTGGTTGGGCTCCTCTGACCTGCCAAGGACTGGACAGAACTATTTTTTACACCAGAGGTGGATTGCATTGTGGAGGCTGGTTTAAAGAAGACTCCTACTCCACAGGGTCCAGTCAGTCATTCATCTATCAAAGAGACACATGCTTTGGAGTGGCTCAGGAAGTGTGTTTTATCATCCCTCACATTTACAGCCGAGTGACGTCTCCAGGCGTTTCTGCAGTTACCTCCTACTGCTCCTCTAGGCGTCAAATATTGCCTGTTCATATTTGCATTAATAATTCCAAAATTATTCCAAAACCATGTTACATACATTGTATCGGAAAATTTTATCTTGAAGCATACATGATAGCAAACACAATTGTATTGATATATGACCTCTGTCAATGGGTATTTATTAAAAATGTAAGGTGATAACTTCAATTTTTAAATGCTGAAACCATGCCCACTAGGAGTTAAAGGTACACACTCAAAAGAGCTCTACTGGAGGGAATGAGGCAGTAAACTATATGGCCAATATGCTGTGATTTTAAAGGGATTTGGACTGTGAATCTTCCAAAACTCTTGAAGAGTTGCCAGATGGATACATGAAAAAGAAACAGATGCCCTAGATATCAACCATATGCTCTGTTATCAAACTGACCATGTGCCTTGCTTATAATTGCAACAGACGGTTCAACAAGACCAGCAGATACTAGAAAAGTCAGTTCCTGCTGCACTTGTTGAACAGCAGGCACTGTAATAGCCGTCTGACATGACTAGCTTCAGCTTTCAGAATTTGCTGAGGACACTAAAGCAATCTTCTTAATAGCCCTTTTTGATGCAACCCTGTTTTTTACTTCCCTGAAGCTAACCATCAGCTGTCACCAGCTCCTTTCCTTATTTACTGGGTGGGTGCAGTGGACTCCTCCTAGCCTCCTCCAGGCTTGATACAATCCATGTCTGTGGTCAATGAGAACAGCAAGGAGACTAATGCCATGTTATAATCCTGCCAGGAAGTATACCTTAACCACCAGCTACCCCACAGCAGCCTTGCAAGCTTTGCAATCACTGCCCTCAGGAGGTACATGCTTCCTTCCACACATAACCAAACTCCCAAGGAAGTGGTATTTCACTTTTGCAAGTCAATCTCATCTTCTCCCATGGCCCCTCTAGTGCTCATGCCACTAATCACCCGTGGGTCATCTGTGGTGTAGTAAGAGGTGATGATTTTTTGCATAATCATCCACTGTAAATGGGTTCTGACCAGTTCAACCTATTGTCAACAATCACAAAAAACATAAATAACACACCATTCATTTATAAATTATCACAGTTCAGCAATGATTATAAGAGTCATGTAACCTTAAGTGATCAGTAGTGTTTGAGGTAGAAGGTCTGTAAACTGATTTAACAGATATAGAGTCACAGGGCTTTAAAAATGTCAGACTGGTGGCAGGAGTGACCGTGGAATTATCTTGGAGACATAGAGATGCCAAGGCATAGCATACTGATGCTGCTGTCCTTCCAAATATGACCAAACATGTCCTCGTAGCCCTAGATACCAAGAACAGAAACCAAGTGTATGTTAAGTTTCACACTGACCCTGTGAAAATGCTTGCATCCTACCACCTGTGGGATGTACTTTTCAAGACTGTGATCCACAGTGAGCATGGTTACAATGAGTTGTCCTAGATCTGTAAAAGATGCATAGTTAACAGCATAAGAAGGTACCTGGCAGCTGGCAACCAGAAACTAAGATTCTAATCTTTCAATGCAGTGAAAATGTTATGTTATACAAAGCTAATGGGTGACTGACAATATAGTTATCTTATCCTGGATCCAAGTTTTTTTATATATCTGCCTGTGCGTGGTACTGTTTATCCTGGACCAAATTTTTAATATATCTGCCTGTGTGTGGTACTAATTGTATATCCTGGACCAAGTTTTTATATGTCTGCCTGTGTTTGGTATTAACTGCATATCCTGGACTAAGTTTATATATCTTTGCCTGTGTGTGGTATAAATTATATATCCTGGATCCAAGTTTTTTATGTATCTGCCTGTGTGTATTAATTCGTTATCCTGGATCCAGGTTTTTATATATCTGCATGTGTGTGGCATTAATTGTGCTGGTTCTCAAAGCTATGCTGTTAACCATACTTTGACTGGTACTTATACAGTTCAGTTACAAGTTCTAGTGGAAGACAATATTCTGCATTGACAAATGATTGTTTTCCCATGGCTGGTATGATATATACTGCCTAATAGTTCTCACTCATTCCCTGGCTCCACCTCCTTCCACATCTTTTTTTGCAGCTATCACTAAGTATAGGGGAACTACTAGAAACTCTAGTGGGGACCTCCTTTGTATAGGGGAATTAGTGTAGTTGTTCTGCAGGCTCCTGACACATGCCTAGTTGAAATGGTGTGGTTGAAAAGTTTAAGGAGGATATCTGATAGATGTCATTTCATACTGACCAGGAAATACCCCATTATGTTATCTTGACAAATCTAGCTAGTAGTTTTGGTCTTGGAGAGCCCTTTTAGGGTATGTACAGTGGTAAGTGTAGCAGTACGGAATGGATACTTTGTACTGGGAGGTGTGGGGTGACAGAGGGGAAAAGCCGGTGCAGAATTTATCTGTACAGATATATACTGTATCTTCAGGGTAGGATTTAAGTGACTGATGCCATTAGAAATAAGTTCAATACAATGCCAGGTACTGTTTCTGAAGTTCTATACATAACTATAGAATGTCTCGTGGCTGTCCTTTGCTGACATTGCAATAATTAGCTCGGCAGGACTTGATGTTGCTCCAGAGTGCTTTTTCACCCTTTTGAGATGATTTTAACTCACTTAAACCTTATTCTATTCTTTAGGGTAAGAGCTTTATTGCAGAGTGTGTTTATACTAGAGTTATATCAGACAGGGCTGTTGCTTAACTTGGTGCTGTATTTGTGGTTAAGAGATACTTGAACCCCTATGCAATATTTGAGGTGGGAGTAGATTGGGCACATGTGGTGGTGTTTTCTTTAGTGTCAGCAAGGTGGGGGACTACTGAAGCATCTCAAACCCTCATTGACAGCAAAGAGATTGGCCTTGAGCAATTCTGTAAAGAATGTTGGGTTGTTGTTGTTGACCTGGACTGTATAGTGATGATGTGATCTGATTGAAGGAACTTGCAATGATAACGTCAAAGAAGTGTTGCATATATATGTTTGTAGAGTTGTATGTGTATCAAACTATGTGGATGTAGTTAAAGTACCATAAATTGATGGTATTTGGGTTTATAGGGAGAGAATCTGGTTTATTAAAATATGTTTCACGATTTGTGGGTGTCAGGGATGGGATTCTGTAGCTGGCCAGGATGTGGTATGAGTTTTTGTTTACTGATATTAGGATATGAAGGAGTTAAAGGTTATTGTCTTGGTCAATAAGTCTAAAGGTGTTGGTTTTTAAGATGAAAGGCACTCATTCACCTTCAGTATTGCTGTCCACACCTGTGGGCCTAAATGAGTGGTAGTCAGAGAAGTTAAGTAAGTAGGGAGTGCTGTCCTGGAACCAGATTTTACTGACAACACAAATGCCCATGTTTTTTACAGAAATGTGTTTGAAAAAAGCATTTTCTTATTTTGGCTCATAGCACTGAGCACATCTATGCTATTTGCCAGACTAGAATTTGTATTCACTAAGCTGTTAACCTGAGGATACTGTCAGTGCTTAAAAGTCACTACATGGGTAAAGAAAATCTTCATTAGTAAGAGAAATTCCTGATTATATATGTGCAGGCTCTCTGTGATAAAAGAGGTTATCCTGTCTTCCATCTCCCTTTATGCTGATACACATTAGTTTGCCTCAGAATGACACCAATAACAACTAATTATTAAAGTCAGTCATCTTTTTACTTATGTTTTGGCATTACGCTGAGTAATGGTAGGATACTGCCAGAGACCAGTTTCACTCCAGCCTTAGAGATGTACTCAGAGAGCTCCAATATGTCTCTATTCGGATCCCCTTTTAATACTCGAATGGCCATATCATCGAATTTTGTTTTGCAAGATGAAAATCATGAAAACAAAATACCCGAATGGTGAATTTTTCTCAGGGCAAGTGCACATTTACCCAACATGCCCTTTTCTACACTGTAGTGCAATCCCGGTCTTGGTATATATAGTTAAGACCCCCCCCCCCCCCCACCTAGGTAGGATTTATTTACTCCGGTGTATGTTTTGTTGAAGTTTGGGCAAGTATTTATTTGCACAGGGAAATAATTGCCATTCAGTTATTACTTTTTCGTGATTTTCATCTTACGAAAACAAAATTCAGTGATATGGCCATTCGAGTATTAGCAGCAGATATCTGTATTCATGTAGTCTGAGGGGGTGCACCTCAAGTCATTTGCAACCACATTGACAAGGATCATATCATATTCATTCTTGTGATAAAAGGATTTGAGTGCCTTGGAGATATGGTAGATTCTGGCACCTGAGGGGCAGGTGACTGTTAATATGTCTTCAGTCAGCCTTGGGAGTGGTGCATGAGTGTGCTGAACTGTGGAATCATCAATAGCAAATATATCACCATGGTGATTGAACTGCTCTTGTAACCTGAAGGGCTTGGTCAGGCTAACCTGGTGACTCTTGTATGTGGTGGTGAAATATGCTGTATGTGGTATAGAATGGGTGTAAATGTTTTCCTAAGGTTTGGCTGCAGTGCATGCATCTACAGTGCTGTGCATTAGATGTCTTTGTGGGTCTGGAAGTGACTTTTGGAGTACCTCAGCACAGGAAGGCTTTATGTTTGTCTTACAGGATATAGGGATGGAGTTAGTATGGGTACTGATACCCAGTATGTGTAAGTCTTGCCTCCATTTGTAATAATTGTTTGCACCTCCCACATGTGGACTCTTTCTTTGATAACAGCAGATGATTGTCACTGAGCATGTAACAGTTTATAAACTGCCTTAAGGTGTCTAGTGCAATAAAGCTGGCGCCTATGGTCAATTAAGAGATGTCAAGTGGCATCCTTAAAGGCTGTTGTTAAATATGGTGACCTTGGGTTTATGTAGGAGGGAAGAAGAGCTGTATGATACATAAAGGGACGATAAAGCAGGATTAATAGTGAAAAACAGTGCCACTCTCTATAGTATACCATAATACAGTAGCTGCATGAAACACAGTGTGACAGGGAAAACAGCCACAGGACAGTGCAACATGTTGCATCTTCGGTACACTACAGAATAATACAGTACAATATGATACTATAAAATACAATACTACTCAATGTAGCTCAATGCAGTACCACCCAGCACAGCTCACTCGCAGCATAGAACAACAAATTCCACAGTGATCAATTGAAGAGTGGGCTTAGATTCCATAGCACAGTAAACTGGCAGTAATGCAGTACCAGTTATTAGTGTACGACTGGGCAGCAAGCATGGATGCCACCATACAATACTCCAAGTACTGTGAGTATAACTGTCTCCAACACTTCAGGTGGTGCTTAATGCAACAGACAAACAATCCCCAAATTATGCCAGATAGATAACATAGTAGGTAAAATGTTACATGAGATATTATGCACCATAAGCATGTTGCTACAACACAGTAGTTGAGGCATTTATACTAGGCTGCATGGCCCCAGTAACAATACAGACCACAAAATAAGTAATACAGCAAGGTGTATGTTACAGTCACACCAAGACTGTGATATAGCAGGCAGTAAACAATCAGCCACAGCAAGTGCCGCCAGCTTTTTCAGGGATGACCTGCACCTTTCCCCCAGAGCTTTATCTGTTGGGTTAACACACTTTCTACTCCTTAGCTTCTGTTAGGTAAAGTCAGTCATCTAGCTTTTCCAGTTTGGTATATTCAGACCAGGCCTCTTTAAATTTGGTACTGCTGAATGCTAGGATTCCAGAAAAGGAAATACCTGACCTTGACATAAATACCTGTGCAGTCACTGAAACTTGATTCCAGTATTGCAAAAACACACCCTTTTTACCTGAGTTTAGAACCTCTAACTAGTTCAGACCTTCTAGTAATGGTGGACAAGTATCCATATTCATCTGAAACACTATCTCCTCATGACAAATCCAGCACGATAAGTTAGTGTCACTAAATAAATAAAATTACCATATCACTGCAAATTATAGAACTCTGTCCCCACAATACCTAGCTAATCAACTTGGGAGCCTAGTCATTAAACCAATCTCAATTACCCCAGGCAACCTGAGCTGCCCAGCTATTAATTGGCAAGCATATGTCACAAGTAACAAACATGAAACTTCTTTCCTGACTTTAACTCCAATTCAGATCAGATAACACCCTACCTCCCTCACGAAGGGCATACATATCCTTCACCTTGTCCTTACTAATATTACAGCTATCACAGCCATATCAAGGGATAAACTTAAATTCCCTTCTTATAGCAGTAACTCAGAAAGGTCTGTAAGGTGCTTAAGTATAAGGTCAAATTGTGGAAAGCAAAGTATGACCTGAATATTTCTACTTCTACCGAAGATAATCATAGAGCCTTCTTTAACTATTTTAGGAATCTCTTAGGACTCAGTAATGAACTCATCTCAAATGTTGCCACCTTTTTAGAAATAACAGACATCACTAATATATTCATAGACAAATTTATCTCTAAAGGTCAATTTATATTTAACTTCATCCTACTTTCTCCTCCATTTTAACACAAATGTGTCCCTGCTGTCCCCAAAGTTACCCCATAACTGGTCCAAAATGCCCTGTCAAAACTAAATGTATAAATGTCATGGAGCTAGACAATTTACCTGACATCTCCTAGTTAGCATTAAACATAGCCTGACTTACCCCCTCAGCAACCTCTTTCTCCTTAGCCTCTCCATAAGATATGTGCCTGAAGACTGGATAATGCCCAAAGTGTACCCCTACACAAGGCAAACCCACCACTAACCCAGGGAAATTCATACCTATCAGTATTATATGCAAAGCAATGGAGCAAATTATGATGGAGCTCATAAATAATGGCAAAGGTTGTACAATCATTATCTCTAACCTGTTCAGTTTTGAAATTGCTAGGTCCTGTCTGTAACATGGTAGAGTTGTGAGCAAACCAAAATCACTTAATTTGCAGAGGTAATATAAAGTATTATTTCATTTTATATAAATGAAGTACTTGTGTATACCAATTTTCTTGTTTATCAGTACAGTACAGCTGTATTTTCTATGTGTTTCAAGCAAAGAAAATTGATGTACAAGTCATACTGTTTTAATTGAATGACAATATGAAGGGGAAGAAAGTACCCTGACTCAGTAAAATTCAAAATATTTGTATGAAAAATGTAAGTTTGAGAGATAATTATGTAAGCAAAAGCCAAAAACTGTAAAATACAGAGTAGTTGATAGGTTGATTGGTACCTTTGGACTGCCCCCCAGACTGGCGGCCCTTCAGCATAAAGTTGACAAGCCAAAAAAGCAAATAAAAAGGGCTGCTCTCCATCCAAAGTTGAAAAAAGTTCTTTCAGCTCTTCACACATGCCAGTTGTGCTCTCATGCCCTCATTCAAACCATTTAAATACCCACATGTCCTGAAGAGTCTCTAAATGGTTGAAATGAATGAATGCCAGCATTGATCAGTACTAATTCAATTGCTGCCGGTACTCCACTTCACTTGGTGATCATGTGATTGCACCCTCAGAGATCTTGTGCCCAGGGCACCTGCAGTTCTGGTGTACTGCGTTTTGTTTGTTAAGAAAAGGAGATGCAGTGTAACTGAACAATCTCATTCAGGCAAAATTACTTCTGTGTTGGAGTGTGACTTAATAGATGGTAATGGTTACTCCAAAAATAGAAATACACTTTGAAGTTCTGCAACTGCATCTGTATGAAAAGCTTTGCTGAGTTCTAGCTATTCTTGTTGCAGTAGTGAATCCTTTATAAGCCTAGGATATAAGACAGTTTCTTTCTGTAGGTATCAAAACATTATTGACCCTACTGACTTGAGCAATTAGCCTTTGCAAATACACTATCTGTTTCTCTGCACTGAAAGAGTTGGGGAACTGGGGGGGGGGTGAGCACCCAATGCTTGTTCACTGATCCTGCTTAGAAGGAGCAGGCACATTACTGCAGTACCAGCACAGGCAGGCACCTGGTATGCAATATCATGATTAGTGATTTGTGTTCAGCTTCATTAAACTGATGCCGCTAATCTCTACTGTGTATGAGCTGAAGCACACATGCACTACTGAGCGGCACTACAGTTTCTGTGGTGATGTGGGTGTACTCATTAGCTGTAATGATACAGCTGTGGGGCAGGGATGCATCGGTTCATTCTCTTGGGCAAATATAGGTAGACCTGGTCTGGTGTGGGTGAAGTCCAACCCACAGAAAGTCGCAGCAAGGACATTCCTGTCTCTGAAGTACAGATGATGTTCTAAGGAGGCATTATGTACAAGAAACCTCTATGCCTACCCAGATGATGGCTCCCTCTTGTCAGCTCTCATGCTACAATAAATGGTCAGGACTGTTCAGGGAAAGAATGGGTTCAAGACCCATTGGAGAGCTGATAATTGGCAGGTAGGAAAAGAAAAAAAAAAACATTACTAAGGTCAGTTTACATCCCAGGAATAGACATGCTCCCAATACTAGTGAATATATAGGGCAGCAAGCAGACTAGACCACTTTCTTGGTAATAATTCATAAAGCTACAGATATCCCTTTTATATTGCACTAGCACTGTGTGTGACATTCTGACAAATCCATTACAGTATCACAGCACATGTGGTGATAGGATGGCAGCAGACAGTTTGCTCCTCTACGTATCTTGCTTTCATTTGGCCTCCTGATATGTAAGCTCTGTTTCTCTGCATGCTGCAAGCAGTGTTTTACCACTTGCACTGCCAGTGGCCTTAGTTCATAGGTTCATAGGTTCATAGGTTTATACTAGGCTATCTGCCCTAAGGCATTTATAAGCCTAGCCCAAATTATTGTGGCTTACGCCACCCCTTATATGAAAAAATACTGTGCCCATTAGTTTGTTGTGCCTCTGTCCAGCAGTGACACAGAGATGATTCCTGGGGTAAACCTACGATCTCCCATCCACAGGTCTAGATTTCTCTTGAACAGAGTCAGCGAGGTGCTCTGCCTCACATGGACCGGGATTTTATTCCACAGCATAGGGAGTCTCTGAGTGATAAATCTATCCCTCCAGCACGTCCTATTTATATCCGTGCTAAGGTTTAAGTCGCTTGCTCTAGTGGTTTTGGTGGATTTGGATTTTTGAGGTGGAGCATGTCCATTAATTCCGGGTTGGACATGGCCTTGTATGTCAGGCACATGTCACCTCTGAGCAGACGGTATGCGACTGAATAGAGCTGGAGTTTCTTCAATCTGGCAGCATATGACAGATTTTGGAGTCCCTTTATCCTTTTGGTGAGGAACTTTTGGGGTCTCTCCAATTGCTGCAGATGTCGGGTAAGATACATCCCGAATGGGGCATTGTACTCGATCATTGGTCTGATAAGTGAAGAGTACAGGGGAACAATGACCTCACTAGATCTGGATGTGAATCCCTTCATGATCAGGTGGGCAATGTAGAAGGTCTTTCTAACCACTTTAGCAATGTGAGTGTCAAAAGAAAGGCCACTGTCAACCTGGGTCCCCAGGTCCCTGATAACCTCTTCTGTGCTTAGTGGATTGCCACCTATATGGTAGCTTGGGGTTACCTTGTTTTTCCTGAAGGGTATGACTATACATTTTCTGGCGTTTAACTTCAGGCCATGGCTCTGGCACTAGCTATCTGTTTCCGTGAGTCCCTTCTGAAGGATATCCGTGTCCGATGCACCTTCCACTATGGCCCAGTTTGCAGTCGTCTGCAAACTTTGTCAGCCAAAGTCCTCCCATGTTGGCCTGTACTTCTGAGAAGTAGATGCCAAACAATATGGGGCCAAGGACCGAGCCCTGTGGGACACCACTTGTGACCGGCTTGGAGTCTGACACAGCGCCAGCAACTCTAACCCTGTGGGTTCTGTCCTTAAGCCAGTTTGCAACCCATCTTGTGATATATGGGTTTACATTTAAGCTGGTAAGTTTTTCTACAATACCGAGTGGGGTATTGTGTCGAAAGCCTTTGCAAGGTCAAGGTAGGCTGTATGGACTGCCTTTCCCTCATGAATGGCCTTGGTGACTGTTTCGAAGAAGTCAACCAAGTTCAAAAGGCATGATCTTCCCTTGACAAAGCCAAACTGGGTCGGGTCCAATGTCTGCAAGTCCCCTATATCTTTGTTTATGAGCTCCATTATGATCCTCTCCATAGCTTTGCAGACTAGACTTGTTAAGCTTATGGGGTGGTAATTACCAGGGTCCGTAGAGGCACCGCCTTTGTGGAGTGGGACCACAGTTGCCGTCGCCACTCCTTGGGCACGTATCCTGTGGTAAGGCTGAGATTAAACAGCTGCCTTATGTGCGGGTTTAATTCCTCATTTAGCTCGTGTAGCACACAGCCGGGGACACCATCCGGTCCCATTGATGCTGTGTTTTAGCTTTAGAGAGAGCAGCTTTCACCTGCGCATTTGAGATGTCCGGGAGGCTACACTCGGCTGGGATAGTTATCTCTCCTTTAGGGGAGAGGGGTGAATTTTGCACTGAACCTGTCTGCCAGTATGTTGGCAATGTCTGTGGGTTCAGTGATTTTTGTATCATTTTGGACTAATTCTGAGCATATCTGGGAGTTTCCACCCAGGTTCCTAACATAGCTGAAAAAGGCCTTATGATTGTCCTTTGAATCCATGGCAATTTTTCTCTCAAAATTGGCCTTAGTTGATTTTATGAGTGCTCGTATTTTTTACTAATAATGATCAGGGGTGACTTCCCTTTTATGGATTTTGTTCTATCATGTAATAGCTTTCTCCTCTTATTGTAAAGTTTGTTAATGGCTGGGGTCCACCAGACTGGACGTTTGCCCTTTGTGGAAAGAGTCTTGGTTTTATTTGGGATTGCCTGATCCATGCAGTCCTGGAGGTGTTCATAGAAGGCATTTGTAAGGGCTTCCGCAGCTTGGGTTGTGGTTTCCTCTGGCTCAGGGGCCTTGAAGGATACCACACCAGTCTTGAGTAGTGTGAAGTTTGCTTTAGAGAAGTTCTTCACTATGGTCTTTTGCTTGGGGTGGGGCGGGATGTGGATTTCCAGTGAGATTAGTTTATGATCAGATCTCACCAATGAGGGATATACTTCGGTGTGGAGCATTTTGTCCCCATGTTTGTGACAATGAGATCTAGTATATTTTCTCCTCTCGTGGGAACAGTGACTAGCTGTTCCATGGCATTTGAATTTATGAACTCCAGGAACCGTTGGGCTAGAAAGTTAGGGCTTGAGTAATGTTCCCAGTCTATATTCGGGTAGTTGAAGTCACCCAATATGATGGTGTTTGGAGATACATTTATACCCTCCAGTGTCTTCAGGAAGGCTGTGTGGGGTTCCTGAGTTTGAGAGGGTGGCCTGTAGCATGCTACAATTTGTAGAGCAGTTTTGCCTATGGTTAGTTGCACCTGGATGGTTTCCGAAGCTTTGTGCGTTGCCACCAACCTGGAGGTGTGAGTATCCTTTATGAATATGGATACACCCCCTCCTTTTGTGGTGTGGTCCGGGTTTTGGGTCTGGAACGCATGATATGAGGTAAAACCTAATAGTGCCGGGGTGCTCTCAGGAGCCTTGAACCAGGTTTCAGTTACAGCACAGACATCAATGTTCTCCATACTGAGAAGGGCCTCGAGTGCGTGCATTTTGAGATTTAGACTTCTGGCATTGAGCAGCATTACCCTCAGTTTCTTCTACTCTAGTATTTGGTACACAGTGTAGGAGAATCCAAGTATGTTCATGAAGCTGGCATAAAACTGCTGGACACATGGTTTCTTTTCATGGGTAACCAGCAGGGGACAGTGTCTGGTTAATTAGCTTCTTTAGAGACACACAGCAAGCACAAGGAGGGTAATGGAATTAAACCCAGGACAGATGCAGGGTCTTTGTCCAACAAACCCCGGCACCAAAGTAGTAGACTAAACCTCCCAGGGCATTGATATTAACGTCAAAGAACACTGGTCTTCTGTTGTGTGTGAACACCCTACCACTCATCTACTTACTACATCTTCAGTCTACCATGCAAGTAACTCTAGTTACAAACACAATGGGGAGGTGCACTGCTTGATAATTTATTTTGCTTACTTGTATCCAGGACAATCCAGCTGAGCTAATACCCATTTTCAGTGATAACCTGGGGAAAAATGCTCCAAAAATACAGTACAAAGAATAGTATAGTAAGGTAACAAAAATACAGTACAAAGAATAGTATAGTAAGGTAACAAAAATACAGTACAAAGAATAGTATAGTAAGGTAACAAAAATACAGTACAAAGAATAGTATAGTAAGGTAACAAAAATACAGTACAAATAATAGTATAGTAAGGTAATAAAAATACAGTACAAAGAATAGTATAGTAAGGTAACAAAAATACAGTACAAAGAATAGTATAGTAAGGTAACAAAAATACAGTACAAAGAATAGTATAGTAAGGTAACAAAAATACAGTACAAAGAATAGTATAGTAAGGTAACAAAAATACAGTACAAGAATAGTATAGTAAGGTAACAAAAATAAGATGTAAGGAACTAAGTCACAGAAATTATACAGCAACTATAATACAATATAATACAATTAAACATTTAAGCTCAACTTCATAATGGTATTTTGAGGAAATACAAGTATGAAGAGGACATGGTAATAGAATATGATAAAATTATAGAGAGAGTGGAAAAAGAACATAGCTACAATAATGACTGAAAGGTGAGATAGTATAAACGTGAGGAGAAATAAGGTAAGTGTATAGATTTTGCTTTATTGTTGATGTGTGCATAGTGAACCATTTGGAAATTTATTATAAGAATATTGCACTACTGCTTGTCTGTTGTAAGCTGTATTATAAAAAGGACAGTGCAAAATGAGGAACTATTCCTTCCTCAAGAAGATGAGAACCCACAGTTCTGCATATGTGCAATCTAGTCATCCTTATTCTGTTTTAGCTAGTGAGTGCATAATCCCATTGTCTGCTACATCAATTCGTCGCAGCAAGGCTAACCACCTTGTGGTGTAAATACTGACTGTAGGTGATGCTCACTGTTGATGTTGATCCAGCCTGGTCCAAAAAATTGTCTGGCCCACTAAAGCATACTGACATCAATTTTAATTGTGGACATTTTTCAAGGTAAGGTTAAAAACAAACTGACCCACCAGACTGTGAATTTGTCAATACAATGAACATACTAAACAATTTAGGACTAGCTATCCACTGATCTTCATATGCTCAGAAAAGGTGTAGAATAATCTTATGGAATACTAAATCTAGATGCTGATAAACTCATGTTAGTAAATAAATAATATGTAAATAAATAAATAGTCTGATCTTGGGCTGAATGCATACATCTCATAGCCTCCTGTGGCTAAAACTGCTGGCAGTCATGAAGGCAGTATGTTATGTGGGGAAGGAAGCAAGCGGGTTTTATTATCATGGTTATCAGGGGGAGTTTGGGGACTGCTACAGTACCTACACACATGCATAGCATGCTTTAGGGCCCTTCATCCCATACTTCAAATTCTGAATGTTGAAGCTTAGAAACTGACTCCACACTCTCTGTAAATCTTATTTGCTGTATATCAAGCTATACAATGTTTTTTTCATGAACATGTGACAAAACCTAGTATGAATGGATGGGAAAAAGTAGACCATACAAATATCCCCTAAACTGACCTGAAAAATACAAACACTAATACATAAGGTCATAGAAGTGCACCTGCACTCCAGATTTATTTACTCTGTACTGAAAATGGACTTTATTAAACTCTCATTTCAAAATGATTTGTCTGAATGCTGTGCTATTAAATTACTTTTAAAAATAGAAATGTGCATGCAGAATACTTAATATTTTATTTTTGAGAAACAAACCATTTTTCCATAAGCATAGTCAGTGTAACATGAGGCTAATCTACGGATACATATATGTTCCACTTTTACAGGCAAAATATGGCATTTGGAATGACAGCAGTCTAATTTTTATCAGTTCTTATATTTTATATAATTGTAATCTGCACAGTAAATGTGTGACATATCTCAACTGCATTTAAAAATGTGTGAAGTTATCAGTTCCCACATGTATTAATCAGTTCTCCTGCTGTATGAAGACTGAGATACGAGAAATAGTCAGACATGTTCAGTGGTGATGACTCGGATGTTCCACTACCAAATGTTTGGTGTAAGTCAAGCTGTAACCATAGTCTGTCTGTTACAATTTCAGGCAAATTGCCATACTTTACTATAAAAGCAGCCTTGTACACAAAATATCTGTAGGAGTTTAGTGCAGATGTATTATGCGAATCCAGGCTCAGTTTTGCTGTGCAGAAGTCTGTGTATGTACCAGAACCAGTGTCAGATATCCTTCATGTTAACTAACCAAAGTATAAGACAGTAATAATTGGATGACTCAAAATTGCTGTGTACGTTATCTCTGCAGGTCTATGATGATGGAAAGTATGTGTTCCTAGTGACTGAACTCATGAGGGGAGGAGAGCTATTGGACAGAATCCTCCTGCAAAAGTATTTTTCTGAACGAGAGGCGAGTGCTGTCCTCTGTATGATAACCAAAACTGTGGATTATCTGCACTCGCAAGGGGTACGTATACTTTTATGATGCTTCACATGTTCAGTGCTAGATTTAAGCAGAGCACTGCAGAATAACATGGTTCACTAAATGTGTGCCACTAGATTAACTTTGCCCACTACAGATGTTATAATTATTCTCTGCAATGACAGCACAGCACACTACATTATTTATAGTATTAGACTGATTGCAGTAATATTGATGCCATCCCTTGTAAGCTGACACATGAATGATTCACATTACAACAGTCATTAAGTGCAATAGTGAAGTTTTGATTCTATTTTTGAGACAATAAGAAAAATACGTTTTGTAAAGAAACCCTGTAAAAATCAAAAAAATGACAGTGAACTTGCTTGATTTGAAATGAAGCAATACAAGAGAAGAGCAATTATATATATATGTGGTGTGTGTGTGTTTAGATAGGCCTATATGTGAGTGGTTGTGAGGAAAGTGGAATCATCACCATCGTCATCAACCCCCTTTTTCCCATTTTCTACATGGGATTGGGGTGTTGTTTTAACTGTTGCTCTTTCTCTTAATTCAGTGCCAATAGCCTAATTTCTTCAATAGTCATGCTTCACTGTCACAGGTCTTCTGTCACATTTCCTCTTGCGTTCTTCCTGTTTGTCCCAAATCTTCTTCACCAAATTATCTTCTGTTTTCCTGCATGTGTGCCTGAACCACATAATATGCTCTCTTCGACCTTCTCTGCAATTGGAGAAGTTTGGGCTTCTGCTCTGATGTTCTCATCTCTTCATCTGTCCCACAGTCTGCATCCTACCACCCATCTCAGACACTTCATCTCCATCACCTCTGACATTCTCAATAGCTCTGCCTTCACTGCTTTGGTTTCTGCATCATACAGTAGTGTCACTGCATCATTTTTTAGTATATGTTAGTTTTTAGCTTCTTTGGCATTCTTCAGTCACACTCTACCCCTGACAGCCTTTGCCAGTTGGCTGCAACTTCTCTGATTCTACATTTGATTTCCTTATTTGTACTACCCTTCTCCTCAAGCACCCCACCCAGATACTTGAAACTGTTAAGTTGTTCTATTTTCCCTTTTTTTCGTAGTACCCCTCTAAGCTCAAACACTGTGCTGCAAGACTTGTGACCACATGTTGATAGCAGTCTACACTCCAGTCAATATGTGCATAGTGGTGAGACACACATTCTACATCATGCACCTCATAAATTAGGGCATAATATCCAAGACCAGGGAGGTCACAGCGCCTCCGTAGTTGACCTTTATCAGACCACTAAATGAGTACAATGATCCCTTCTGTCTGTACCTCACCAGATACCTGCAGCAACTGGAGAAAACACAGAGGGTCATGACCTGGAGAATCCAGGGCCTCCAAAACATGACATACATGGAAAGACTGAAAGACCTGTCACTCTTCTCAGTATCATGCAAGCTGCTGAGAAGTGACCTATGCCTAGCCTACAGAGCAGTCTCAGACCCTGGCCTACTGGAAATGCTGGACATCTGGATATCAAATGGGACAATAATAACTTGCTCCAGGGATCTATTAGAATAGACAGTATGCACTGTCCTACCTTCATCCAGGCCTATCACACAGAACCAGTGGGCTGTAACAACATCACGGACCGTATATTGTGTGACTCAGCACATAACATGTTCCTGATGTGGTTCAATACACACTTCAACACACCCTCCATGCAGACTATGTTCCTGTAGAAGGGTGTACATCAACATGCATCCATCTGAGTTGGGGGGACAACACCCAATGCATGCATGTACAGACACATGCTGACTCTCCTCATCTGTGAGGTAGATCAACATGTCATCATGGATCTTTTCTAAATGGACACTAGTAATAACCTGACTGTGTGCAACATTGCTGTGTGAGTTGTTAATGCTCCATCATGTCTGTTACATCTGTTAGATGTCCTCAAAGAGGACATTGAGGGCATGCATAATGACAACACTATCATCTTTTTGAACATGACATGCCCAAGGCATTTAACACAAATCTACAGTACGTTATTCACTCAACACTGTCAGATGTGGCCATAAACACTTTATCATCAAGTGGGGAGACCACTGTATCACATATGTTGTGTGTAAATATGTTGAAATGTGTGAAGTGAACTATATCTCAGGTCCAGTGATCAGGTCCATGCAACAGTGGTGTAATCATTGAATGACATACACATCCTGTGTCCAAACAGCTGTCTGATGGGCTACAGATTGTGAGCAATCATTTACTCCAACTATGATGTTGGTGTAATACAGACAGTATCAACATACACCAAAGATTGCTGCCAGAGCTATGACAACACCTGCAATGACACAAAAACATGGGCAGACATCAGATAAAGAGGCACACAACCCAAGTATAATGTAGACATCACACCCTATAATCAGACCAATAGGTATGTGACCTGTGTCCTGGGGTAGATGGTATGTAGAACGTCCACCAGCATGTGGCCACAATGCTGACTACACTCTTGTTTGTAACACAACTACTGAGTATGTGAAGGACATCCACATCACAAGCCATAATACCTCTATAGTTCACAGCCTTCATCACACCAGTAACTGAGAACGATGCACCCTTCTTCATGTACCTCCCTACACATCTTCCAGTGATGTGTAACTGAAGTGTATCTCCGTTGCCACAGTGAGCTGTCACACATTGTATTGGCCATACCTAGGTATTCTTTCTGTGGCATAAACATTACTGTCTGATGGTGCAGAACCCCCATCAAGTTGTAACACCAGATGCAGTGTGCTACCTGTTGTGTTGATGTACACAGTACATGCATATAGGTGTTTGAAAACATTAGTGGCATGGGTAACATTCATGACAGTGTGGATTGTGTTTTTATATATATATATATATATATATATTCACTTCAGAATCTCAAATTTATGAAAACTTGAACTTCATATGGTCGAGACCGTATGGTTGAGTTTTCAGAAACTCGAAATTCCGAAGTGAAATAAAAAAAAGTCAAAGACATAGTTTCTGCCCCCATGCACCCCCCACACACCCCCCCTACTTAAATATACCACTTCCAAGATCGCTCTACAGTGGGGAAAATGGAAATATCCCATTCTGCGCTTTATGCAGAAGTGCAGAACGGGAGATTTCCCATTTCCTCACTATAGTGCGATCACGGAGATGGTATATTTAAGTAGGGAGAGTGCCCCCCTGCAGAAATGTTATATTTAATTAAATTACTTTTTTTAACACTTTAGAATTTCAAGATTATGAAAACTCGATCATATGGTCTCGTCTATATGATGTTCGAGTTTTCAAAAGTTCAAGATTCTAAAGTGTTTATATATATATATATATATATATATATATATATATATATATATATATATATATACCATGTTCACCAGTCAACTAGCCTGTATTGCTCATAATGTTGCATACAGGCATAGCAGTGTCCTTTCTAACACCTCCAGCAGATGTTACAGTGCCAGGACAGTGTGCGTTACTACCCTCATAGAGTCTGGATTCATCATAATAGTTGTACTTGTGTCTTTGAGCAGAATCATCTTGGATCAATCTAAATCATACACGTTATGTCAGAGACATGGGATGACTGGTGGTATTATTCTGATATTTTCCATGATTGTGCATAATTCTTCTAATGTTGTCCATGACCCTTTACCTGTGTCAAACCTGCTGGTGACCTGTGCTGAGATTACACTCATATTCAGGCAAATCAGTTTGCACAGCTTCACAGAATGCACCCTACCCCAATTGTATATAACATCCCTGATAGATGTTGTCTGCATTGTTCATGTATGGATGCTTATCTTGCACAAGCATCCTCCCCTATTGTTATGTCACCTTGGGTGACAGTCACATAATACACATTTTCACTGCGCAGTCCATACTGTACCACACTGATATGTGATTGGTGTTGCTGCTGCAACAGTCTTCCATTGGCATGCCCTCATCTACTGTACATTAGGTTGTTTCACCTGTCCTCTTTCCCTGTGTTCATTCCTACAATTCATCTGTGTCCTCAAATTCAATACACACACTTCCCCTGAGTGTTTATTGTACATGGCAGTCCTTGTACCCTTACAGATCATTTACACAACTTCAGTACAGAATTCCAGAAATGGGATTTCACAATAATCTGCACTGTAGATACACTGTCTTGTACTGTCTTTGGATCATATACTTAACAATCATACCTCTCAACTCTCCAGATTTTCCCTTTATAGCTTTTGGTGTGTTCCTTATCAAATTAGTGGTTTTCCGCCATATCACTGGGATGATCTCAGGACTGATTTGACTCAATAATTACATACATTTTCAGTTTCAATTTCAGTATTCCCCTGGTTATTCTAGCATATTTCTAAAGCACAAATATGTCAAATATGTCCCCATTTCTGGTTCATTGTCCCCCATACCTCTCAACATGGAAACATAAAAAATCTGGGCAAAGGTCTATGAAAGGTAGAGATGGCCAAAAATCAGTATGCTGATTAACATAAAATGTGCATACATAATTATGTAACCCCACCCACTTCAATAGAATTGTGGGATACTAGATTTTAAACACAAACTGAAGAATAGACAAAATATTAAACACAAAATAAAAAGAACAATAGTGTTTTATTTATATTAATATTTGAACTTGTGTAAAACTAAAATACAATTTTCTTTTATAAAAATAAAATTTACTGCTTCTACACTAATATTATATAATTATCTCAGTAGCATTTACTGAAAATGTCAAGAGGCAATGTGAAAATATTTTGGAGTCACACAGCCATTAATATATAGTGAGTGAAAATAGCCAAAAACAGTCAGAAGCTTGGAGACATTTTCTGAAAAACGTTAGATAGTAACAACTAAATGAAATAAATGAAAATAGTACAAGTGCAGGAAGTAAACATGTAAAGGTAGGATGCATGTGAATGCAGATAAACTAACACAAATTATTTGACCAAGATAAAAGTGGCACTCAGTCTTCTGATAACCTTGCTTTACCCTAGAGAATGCTGATGTCTGTGCTGTCTCTGAGACGTGGTTTAAAGCCTCGGAGAGCACACCAACATTGCAAGGTTATAATGCCTTCCACATATTTAGACCAGCTATTTCACAGGCAGGGACTAAAGGTGGAGGTGTCTCTGTTTACATAAAAAAAAATGTACTTCAAGGCTGGTCAAACAGGACAATGTACTTGAGCTGCTCCATGGTCAAAACACCATAGATAAAGTCCAGTACCACTTCTTTGCAAGCTATAGGTCCCCCTGTATGATCCAGGAACCCATACCATGTATTTAAACTTATTAGAAACACTAACCATCCAAACCAATACTATATTTACAGGTGACTTCAATTACCCCACTATTAACTGGGAATCCTATGCGACATCAAACGTACATGAACAGAGATTCCTGGATTTTGTAAACACAAACTCCCTGGACCAGATAGTCAATACACCAACTAGGGGTGCAGCCATACTGGATCTGGTACTCACTAATATGGGGGAGTGCTGCACAACCCCCACTGTAATGCCTTCCCTGGAAAGGTTAGACCACAAAATGGTCTCTTTTGAAGTAAAAATAAAACCTGGACCCCAGCTCAACCAGGAATATGCAGGAACAATTCTAAGATTAACCTCATGCTATTAACTGATAACCTGACAAATTTCAAGGATCTATAAACCTCGAGAACAGTTCGTGCAGAACTGTTCACAGAAACCCTGTACAAGCATGTTAATAGCTGCATAGAGGCAGCTGTACCCAGCAGGAAGAAGTACAGAACTAACTCAAAAAACAAGCCACTTTGGTGGAATCACAAAATCAATTGCATGTATAACAGGAAGAAGAAAATCCTGTCAAAAATTAGGGGGTGCAGTACCCAGATGGATAAAAATCACTCTTGTCAAACTAAACAAACAAATCAGAGGACAGATAAAGTCTACCAAAGCCAAATTTGAGGTAAGTTTGGTCTCCCAGGCCAAGGACAACCACAAAGCATTCTTTTGCTATGTCCACAACCTCAAAGGCAATATACAATTATGTGCAGAGTTCATTGTAAATGGAGCCACCTATACTGAGCCAGAAGAGATAGAAAACCTCCTGGCTGATAAATTCAGCTCCAACTTCATTCCTCTCTCCTCCTCAACCTTCCCTCAGGAAATATCATCAAATATAACTCCCCCTACTATCACTAGAGAACAGGTCCTTAATGCTCTCTCTAAGGCCAAGAACACTGCATCAGTGGGCCCAGACCCCACTCTGATGAACCTCCTGCATATCCACAAAGCAAACAGCACCAGAATTACCCATTCTAAAAACTTAAACCTTGCCTGTGCTATAAATAGGACCTGCTGGAGAGATAGGTATGTATCCAGGAGACTACGCCATCTATGGAACAGGCTTCCCGTCCATGTGAAGCAGAGTTCTTCCCTAACCCAATTCAAGTGCAACTTGGACAATTGGATGGGAAACCGGAAATTCATCCCTGGTTTGGAACCTATGTCTCTAATGCAAACAGGTAACCTGTAATTGGTTCATCTCCCAGGCCCATGCTTACACTTATCAAAGGTATTAGAACTTGTCAGAGATTTGGGATGCATGTCTAGGCTTAAAAAGGACCTTGTGGTCATTATCCGAGTAAACACTTATGAACCTATGACCTATGAACCTATAACCACTTACAGTGGTGAGGATCATATACGTTGTTTAAACTTTCAGACACCTCTCTTAATGTAACAGCAGTTATTACCTGGCAACCAGATCATTTCAGTTTTAGAAGTTCACATTTGAAGAGCAGGATCTATTTTCACTATGTTAAAGAAGAATTAATCTTTCAATTCTTGGCTGGAGCACTTTCTTTGTGGAGTCTGCATGCCCTCCCCATGGTTGAGTGATATTTAAAGACATGCAGGTAGGTGTGTGCATGAATGGATGTGCCTTCTTTGAAGGCTGGGTGTTGGGCTAGCACCTGGGCACTGTAAAAATCCACTGCCAATCATTAGCAGACCGGAGTTCCACTGTGGCGTCCCCTAACCGGGAAAAGCCGAAAGACAGTTTTTAAAGAAGAATTAATCTTTGCAAAAACAGCCATGTAATATCATCTGGTTATATGATTCAAACATCTGTCAATCTGGTAATGCAGACTACAGCAAATGCTAACACGATTTACTATTTCTGTTCATAAACTGGAAATGAACTCATCTAAATTAAAGAAAACATGTTGGCTACTGGTACAAATGCACCAGAATGCATGTCACACTGAGAAAGAGTAGCCAAAAGCACTGCTATCCTGAATATTATTTACAAAGGAAACAACCTTCTGGCAACTGCAGTAATAGTTGCAGAAATGCAGATCTGTATAATTTTAAATAATGATGTTTAAGAACAAATAACTGATATGCAAATTATAAGTGCAGCAGCCTTAAAAAACACTGACATTCTAGTTGCAGTCATGTTTTGTTTTGTTTTGTTTTTTGTTATTCTTTTACCTGGAGGAGGAAGTCGAACCACTACCTGTGCTGCTGTGACCTGTCCTGTCTGGGTCTGTAATCTGGATTCCTGGGAGTGGGAGACAGTGGACTGGAAATGCAAGAGCAAGACACTGAATACCAATGCATGTGAAAATCAATCTCTGAGGGCTTTCTTTTTTTAAAGTTAATATGGTCATTTAAACCTGGGAATGTACATAAATTTAACAGATTCTGCCAGTAGTGAGTGGGGCACCTGCCCTGGGTGCAAAGTATTGGGGGGGGGCATGATCGGCTGATCCTAGTCTGTAATGCAACACTGACTTTTAAAAGCCAGCGTTGCATTTGTGGTCAAATTTGCTGGAGGGGGCATGGATCTGTAATAAGCTAATTGCTTAATAGAGTAAAGTGCATTTTTTTGCTCTTCACTTGAAGAGCTAAGGAGATGGTGTGCTGGTTCATGGTACCAATACAGGCTGTTGGTTCATGGTACCATTACAGGATGTTGGCTGAGCCAGAAATGCTTCTGGATTCTGCCAATGATATTCCCTGGAATGTAATTCATTTTCTAAGTCTTCTTTACAAATATATTTCTTCACATAATAAACAATGAAAAATAAGAGTTTCTTAAAATCAGTGCAGCTAATAGAATACCTATAAAAAAAATTATATCATGTTAACTAATAACATAGTTGTGTTCATACAGTTTATGAAAAAGGCATTCCTTAGTACAACCTACATAGAAAGCACTGCAAGACAGGCAAGAGGCTTTATGAATTAGACATTTACATTTGCAGTTGAAATAGCTAGGTGACAACATTTTTGAGTATAAATACAAAAAATTAAGGTGTATTAGAAATTTACAATACTTACACATATTGCAACAAAACGCCCTCCTTAACTTTTTATCTGAAATGCTGATATTCCTTGGCTGGATTTCTTATCTGGAATTAAGATGATCCTTGGCTGGCTTTCTAAAATATCTTTAACATTTAAACTATTTTTGTTTATAAATACAGGTGTATCACCCAAAATTTCTTTAACTTAAAGATTCACAGTTAGAATTTCCTAATTATTAGAAACAATACTGCATATTCCAAGGGTATACAAACTGTTAAGTAAAAATATAGCCTGATTTCTTATTTATCTATGCATTCTATGTTTTCTAATATCACAGTGTCTGCCTGAATCAGAGGTTTAACCTTCCCTAATTTCAGTAATACATTCATCTAATAATCTAATTATAATCTAATCTAATCTAATAAAATAACCTTTTTCCAAAAATCTGACCCAGGAATTCATTAATGGGCATAGCAGTAGCTATACAGGTCACATTAGAAAGGCCCTGCTCCCACAACACAGTACGTTCTGATTCAGAGACATGTTGACCGCAATGAGGTAAAACCCCATTATTGGCTAATTTGCATGTCTCTTAATCACAGTTGCTACTGTGACATGCAGATCATTGCTGCCCATGTAGGCATTGGTATTCACCCCACAATCTCTGTCCCACATAAGCAAGTACGCATTCAAACACAAACAGACACAGAAACACACACACACACACACACACACACACACACACACACACACACACACACACACACACACACACACACACACACGCACACACACACACACACACACACACACACACACACACACACACACACACACACACACACACACAGACACACACACACACACACACACACACACACACACACACACACACACACACACACACACACACACGTACACACCACAATCCCTGTACCTGTCCCCAATGACTTATCTTCTGCCCTGTAGTTCCCCGTCCCAAACCACTGTAAGTTTATGTGCTGTAGTTGGCCTGGTGGCCGGTATGAATGACCCCTCCCCCAATCCCTGTAGTAATGCCCTTAAGTAAATAGTCATCCTTAGTGTCTAGTGATTCCTCTTACCCCCAAATCCCTGTAGTGATGTGATGTCAATGCCATGAAGGCACTTAAGTAAATAGCCATCCCTATTGTCTACTGGTTCCCCCCACCCTCCCAGTTCCTCTACCATGGTTGTGCTAGGTAGTTGAACATGGCCTTTTTGGCTGTGTTCATTACTGTGATATGATGGAGCCAACTGTATTCATCTACATGGCTGAGCAAGTTTTTGAATCACTTGGCATGTAGATACTTTTCTGGAAGCAGTTATGGAGAAGAGAGAGAGAGCACATGGCTAATTAGCATATGCTTCTCTCTCACCCCCACTACCTCATTAGCAATCAGCGTGACCGCGAGGCCAGCCCTGCATCATTCTGCAGGTCTTCAAGCTGGAGCATCATGCAGCAGCATGTCAGAGCAGTTGCTGAATAGCAAAAGGGTATGACAGCATGCACATGGAGGTGTACATGCCACTGTACCTTTGCAAGTTCCTCCCTTTGTTTAAATAAATTAATTTCATCTGCAAACTGATTGTTATTAACTGTAAGCCCAATACACATACCATTTGTCCTTTAATCACATATTTCTTAACATGAAATGGATGCATATTGTGACATTCTAAATATGAATTACTTGCCAATTTCCTATGAAAAATACTAGTAATAAAACTTTGATTTGCCACTTTCTTCAAACTCTGAACATCTAAAAATGTAATAATGTTTTTATTCAATAGAGAGCAATAAATGGCAAGAATCAGATGTATTTAATAAAGAGCAAATTAATCTCAACTGAGGTGCACTGCCTCTCATATATACAAATCCATTGTCAATAAAACAATAGAAAACCATACCAAATGATAGAGGTGTGGAAGTATAATAACATATTTTCCCATTTTTCCAGCCCAGTGTTGGCATAACCGGGGGCCATAACTGTTTTCATTGCTACTCCAGTAAGATGCTTAATATAAGAATCCTTAACACAAAAAAAATGTTAAATAAAATCATTTTCATACAATTAGAGATCACATTAATGTCTCACTCAGACATAAACATAGCCAGAAATTATTTAACCCATAATATGTCCTAGTTCGTGTTGTATGACCATGTACACACTTTCCAAAATATATACATTCTTCAATTTCATAATAAAATCTGCAGAGTTTAGAACAAAACAGAGAATCTTCTTAACTATTCACTTCCACTTATGTTCAAAATAAATAGCAGTGTTTCAGTCTTTAAGCCTGTCATTATTGGCTAGAAGGGTGGATCAGTATTGGATTTGTACATTTTAGGGATTCTGAACATGACTGGAATCTTTGCATTCCACAAAATTAAATATTATTCCAAGTCACTAGAGATAAAAACAAAATGAAAACTCCAGCAAAGCTAGAACTTCCACTGAGTGACCTCCCAAACCTCTTGCATCAGAGGCACATGGGATATATGCAAATAATCCTTATGAACATCAGGTGTTTCAGCTAATTGGTGATTCTGAATGCCCATGACTTGTTTTGTCTTTTTAATGGACAATTTCTGGCCAATAAAGCCAAACCCCACTAGCTGTGGACATGCCTATTTCGGCCTTGTTATGACCTCATCAGCACAGCATAAGCAGAGTGTTTGACTAAGCATAAGAAACACAGGGCTGTTATACTCAACTGATGTCCATTATCATTAGGGTCACTGCAAAAATATCCCAAACAACAAGCTAAAACAATGAGTGAGAAGGTCACTGAAAAACCATCCCAAACAACAAACTAAAACAATGAGTGTCCCAAACAACAAACTAAAACAATGAGTGTCCCAAACAACAAACTTGATCTGTTGCTCCTCTGAAACATGCATATATCTGCTGATTATAGCATGTATTGTTTATCTCGTTCTTACCAAAAGCTTTTAGATCTTTGGATAAACCTGTAAGGAGGAATTGAGCTCCATATGTGGTGGCCAAGCATAGAGTAAGTTGCATTCAGTGAAGGCAGTTTTGTGGAAATAACTAATCTAAGCAAAAATGATACTCTGGAGTATGAAGACACAAACTGGAACCAGATAAATTACCAAAACCACCCAAGAGGATGGTAAAAACCACAGACACCATCAGAGTTCTGATGAATTCCCTTAATGGGAAGAAAGCACTCAACAGCTTTGGATATTTGTTATTAAAGTTTCAGCTACATTTCCTTATTGTGGCTCACTTCATTTCTGATTGTTAGCAGCAGTGCTGTTGGTACCAGTGGTGTCAGTGGTTTTTTACCATCCTCTTGGGGGGTTTGGTGCATACTCTGGAGTAAAATGGCTGTTGAAGATTCCATATAATGAAATGTTTATAGTATCATACTTAATGTTGGCAGAACTGATTGAAAAATCATTTGCTTGCCTTTGTCAGCATTACTTCGTGGAAGGTCCTGGAATTGCAGCGAGTGGGAATTCGCCCTTTCTCCACTCTTGTGCAGTCTCAGAGTTGGGATATATAACTAGCAGGGAGTGATGGGCATAGTCCCCCATGTGGGGGCTGCATGGGGCATTGGCTCACCTACAAAAAATGTGAGTTGTGGAGTGGAAGGTTCATTGTTTTGAGCTTCTGTATTGATGTTTATTGTCTTTATACTTTGATATTTTGAAGTGCATCCATATATATATATATATATATATATATATATATATATTATATATATACACACACACACACGCACACGCACACGCACACGCACACACACACACTGATCCCGCAGAGATAGAAAACCTGCTAGCAGACGGATTTGACAAAAATTTCACTTACTTATCCCCGCCAAACTTATCATAAACCTTATCCCCAACTCCCTCCCCCACCCTACATATCAGAAAAGCAGGTCATTAAAAAAAACACAGGCTCTATGGGACTAGATGGCATCTCAGGCTGTCTTCTAAACAAAATAAAACATGAACTAGCATCACCATTAAGTACCCTATTTAATCACAGCCTAACCACTGGATTTGTTTCTGTGGAATGGATAACAGCAACAGTTATTCCCTTCCACAAAGATGGGTTAGCTTAACAGACCCAAGGAATTATAGACCCATACATCTGATCAGCCTCATCTGTAAAGCCATGGAATGTATCATCATGGACCTCATAAATAAAGGTATAGGTGACCTCCAAACTCTAGATCCAACCCAATCCAGCTTTGTCAAGGGCAGATCCTGCCTGTTAAACCTGGTGGATTTCTTCAAAAATGTGCCCAGTGCCCCTTACCAGGGCAAATCTGTGCACACAGCATACCTCAACTTGGCAAATGCCTTTAACACAATCCCATGCTCAGGCATTACTGTTAAACTTAGCAAACTGAAGGCAAACCCTTTGTTGTAAGATGGGTTGCCAACTGGTTCACAAACCAGTCACATACTATCAAAGTGGATGACTCTACATCAACCAGCAGACCGATCACCAGCAGGGTGCCACAAGGGTCAGTGCTGGGCACCCTACTGTTTGGTATGTACTCTCAGAAGTTCAGGCCAAACCTAAGGGGCTGTGGCTGACCAAGTTTGCAGACAACTGCAAACTGGGTGCAATTATTGAATCCCCAGATGATGTCAGTATACTTCAGGAGGGTCTTACGCAGACCAAGAACTGGTGTCTTAGTCATAGTCTCAAACTTAATGCAAAGAAATGCATCATCATTCCCTTCGGTAAAAAAATGCCCCTTGACACTATCAAATTAACAACAATACCCTATGTACCTATGAAGTGGTAAGAGATCTGGGATCACAAGTAGACTGTGAACTTAACTTTGACCACTATGTGTCTACTGTAGTAAGGAAGTCTTTCTACATAGCATGGAATCCAGAAAAGTACGAACAGGACCAATAAAAAATAAATCCAAGGTGGAAAACCAAACTAAGACAGACTGCTACTCAGAAAGTCTAATTCTTTAATACGAAACCATGAAAAACAATGAAAACACAAGCGCTTTCGCTTGGTCTGTGCCGAGCTTTATCAAGTGAACATCCAAAGTGCTGCAAGGCTTTATATACACTGAAGTTAATTATTAATTAATCAGTTAAAAAATTAATCAATTAAAAAATTAAAGCTTAAAAATGCTGGAGTTGATAAATTGTTAAAAATGCTTCTTTGTTAAAAGTTAAACCTGGTTCATTATAATAAATGTGTACAGTAAATATTAAAACTAAAATGTAAAATAATCGAAAGAAACTGTAGGCAGTGCATTTAGCAATAAATTAAAATAAATCATTTATCATATTTCACTTGAAGATTTTTTATCAGCAATGAATGAGCTTCTCATAATCAAGCCTTTCTTAGCTTGAGGACACTGTTTATGTTGATGTTATCATTTAATCCAGGGTGTCTGCCTGCATCTAGTTTAAGTTGCCATATAAGTTCCTTGTATTCAAGGGTCGTCTCCCAGTCACCTCCCCTAGCATCCGGGGTAACTTGCTCCAACACTATGAATTTAAGATCTATCCCAGGACAAGTGAGTGAATGCTTATAGAATGCGTTAGACTCCCTTTGTTTACTTAGATCGTAGAAATGTTCATAGAGTCTTTTCCTAAATGACCTCTCAGTTTTGCCAACATAGAAGCTTGAGCAGGTGGTGCAAAAACCTAGGTAGACAACCCCTTTACTCCCACAGGTGTAGTGATGATATGATTTGATGTTAAAATTCCTGGAGGGAATATAAAGTGTTGGAGCATTAATAATGGCATGGCATTGATTACAGGACCCACATTTGAAAGTGCCTAGTCGTGTGTTAGAGTTATTAGCCTGGAAATTAGGTTTTCTTTCAAATAGTTCCTTGAAATTAATGTCCCTCTTTCTTACAAATTTAGGGTGTGGTGGGAGGGCATCTTTGAATTCTTTGTGAAAGGTCAGTACAGGCCAGTGCCTCCTGATGATCTCCTCAATATCAGCGGAGTTGCCGGAATAGGTATAGATAAAACTATTCCGGAAGGTGTCAGATATCGCTGTTGTGTTAGTTGTGACAGAAGGTTGCCCTGTACCAAGAAGTGGTGGAAATGTTGTTTCTCTGTTATCAATCACTTCCTTAGCTAAGGAGGTGATAAGGGAGAGAGGGTATCCCCTGTCTACAAACATGGACTGCAAAAAATGTATTTCATCCAAAAAATCAACAGCGGAGCTGCACATCCTAGAGGCTCTAATGAACTGGCCCTTAACAATGCCTTTTTTCTGATAAAATGGGTGTGCACTTTGAAAATGCAGAAAAGAATTAGAAAAAGTAGGTTTCCTGTAAAGTTGTTATAATCTTTATATAAAGTCACGTCAAGATAGTGAAGTTCGTGCTTGTTAATGTTGTGAGTGAACACCAAGAAGGGGGTAGTGGAATTGATATAACTAAAAAAATCCTCAAACTGATTGAGGGTCCCATTCCATAAAATACAGATGTCGTCTAGGTATCTTCTATAATGAGTTAAATATTGAACCCAAGTCGAAGAAAAATGAACATGCGTTCCCATCTGTGCAAAACAGCGTTGACATAAAAAGCAGCGCATGAGGCACCATGGCCACTCCTTTCCTTTGTCTAAAAAGCTCACCATTAAAGAATATAAAATTGTTCTGTAATAAAATTTCCATAAACTCCACTAGAAGGCCAGTCACCTTATTGTTGAGATTAGTTTCAGTGGTTAAGAAATCGTTAAACCACTCGAGCCCTGCTGGGTGGGGTATACATCATAAGGAGTTCAGATGAGAAAAAGGAAGGTTGAATGTCTCTGAGAAAATCCCAGGAGTCTTTGCAGACGTGATCTAAAAGTGGGATGAGTTGCTTAGTAACATGGTCAATGAATTTACCTAAGGGTTCAGTGATGCTTCCTGCCCCTGAAACAGTAGGCCTAAATTTCAAGGGGTCCAAGCCTTTGTGAATTTTTGGAGTCCCAAAAATTACTGGTATTTTGGGTTTCTCAACATGCAGATAGTTGAACAATTTTTCATTTATAGCTCCTTGGAGCAAATGGTCAGTAAGCATATATTTGATTTTGGAAAAGGCTATGTTAACTTCATTTCTAGATACAATTTCGTATTGTTCACTGTCCTGTAACATGTCGTGGATGTAAATGTCATAGCTGGAATTATACATCAGGACAACCCCACCGCCCTTATCTGGTTTCATGACCCTAATGTTTTCTTTTTTCAAATGGTTAATAAACCAGATTTCATATTCATTTAAGTTAACTAACTGTGGTTGTATTCCTTCTACATAGCATACTTGATTTAGCAAAGGCATCACCTCTAGAGCAAAGGAGGTTATAATCCCTCTATACTCATCACTAATCAGGCCTGTAATTGAGTATAACACCCTTTTCAGCATGTACCATGCAAAGCACCTGCAGCAATTGGAGAGACTTCAGAGGTTTGTAATTAAGAAGATCAAGGGACTCTTTAACACATGCCTTACACAGACCAACTAAATTCCCTGTCACTCTACTCAGTATTATATAGAGGGGAGACTTATGCCTGGCTTACAGATCAATCTCCGACCGAAACCTAATGAATTTGATACACATCTGTAAATCAAACTGGACTAGAACTACCCATCCCAGGGACCTAAATATGGCCTACAATTTGAATAGGATGTGCTAGAGGGACAGATTTGTCTCCCAGTGACTGCCGCCTCTTTGGAGTAGGCTATCAATTCATGTGAAGCCGAGCCCTTTTATGACACTGTTCAAAAGGACCCTGGACAAATGGATGGGGCACTGTAAAGTCTTACCAGGGATAGTGCCCACAACCCTCCTGGACATGGTCACTCATTAATAAATACAGTCCTGGGTACTGACTAAAGTATCTACGGTATTACATTGGGATGAAATGGCTAGGCTTGAAACGACCTCTGGGAAAATAGCCTAGTAACCTCCTATGATCCCAAATTATTCCTATTGGTACTACTAGTGTTGCAAACCATAACAGTAATAATAGTAGTAGTGGTTGTAATAGTATTAGTAACAGTAGCAGAAGTAATAATATCAACAGTAGTAACAATAGCAGTAGCAGGAACAATAGTTGTGTAGTGACAACAGTAGGAGTAGCAGTAGTATTAATAGTAGTGCAGAAGTAGTAACATCAACAGCTGCAGTAGTAGTGTAATAAACTATGGAATCCTTCTGTTCAGATCAGACAATGGTGCCAGCTACCATGAAGTAAGTTTTTGATAAGAAATCTGTCTGTTTGTTATATCTGGCTATGAAACTGCTGATCTTATTATAGCTCAAGTATCTAATTTATGGGGTAGACAATCACTCAAGTCCATGTAGGACTGGCCTTGCATACCCAGCACAAGTCTGAAAACTCCACTTGATCAAAGTGATCCCTTCTTCATATAGCAGGCCATATTACTAAAACATTTTTTATTGAAGACAAGGGCAATTGTAAGCATTGTCTGGTTAGTGCCTGATCAAAACACTGACCCTTTTATTCAGATACAAGAATGCTAGAAATTAAAAAGAGCAGCGCTAACTTTTATAAATTTTTGATGTTCATTGTACGGAATCAGATGGAGGAATTTGTCACTAGCAAAATTTGCTGCTTGACCTTCCAGGTGCAACCCAATATATGCTGCACTGCAGACATCCATGGACACTACCTTTGCACAGCCCCAGCATCACAAGTAAAACCAACACCCCTCCATGACAGAAGAGGAGAGGTGAGATGTCTATTCCCACTCACTTCTTAAGTCTCCAAGCTGGACCCCCAGTGCCCAACTCACTAACGCCGCAAATAAAACTCTTATCTGTTCCACAGAGCTAGCTAAGTGTCCTTTTATTTAATACCTGACCCAGAATGTTGGCTAACTGTACCATTATTTAATTCCTGTTCCAGAAGGCTGAGAAAGTGTAGCTTTGTTTAACAGACTCGGACTATACATTGTCTTAAGCAGAAACAGTTGGGAGGTCTCATCTCTTCTTTTTCAAAATTTTTTTTTGTCTTGCAGTGATACTGCCCATCTGAAATGTATCTTATTAGCATCTTAATCTAAGTTTTACTAGGGTAATTAAAAAATATGATATTCTGCTCCCACCATGTCATGGGCCACATTTAATGTCATGGCTGACACTACACAGTACAGAAATCCAGCACTGACGCTCTCTTCTGACAGCACAGGATCCCTACATTAGCTGACTGCAGCTGCAGTTAGGTTTCAGGAAATGATACGTGTGCATCACAATTAGAAATACTGATGGAACACTCCCCATCTGTGTTTGCATGTATCAGAAACAACCCCCACCCTGGGAGAGGCCATAGACAGAAATAATGAAGGCTAACAGATGGTTATCAGGATGTTGACCCTTGTGTTGTATTGTTCAAAGGAAATGCAATTTTATGAGTAATATAATTACTCCCTGTGAGTCACCGTGTATTTGCAGCTCATCGTCTCTTTTCTTGTTTGACAAAGCACTTGTTATTTTTATGACAGTAACCTACAAATAAAAAAATAACATACTGTTGAAATGGGTGGAATTAGACAAACTTTCATTTAGATACACTAACTTTTATTTGCAGAATGTGCACACTAGTCTGAAAAACTTCAAAACATTATTTTATTTTATTTTTTTAATACATTTAAAAGGTTCAGCTGTTTACTGGGGATTCAGAAAGGATCACAGTACCTCTCTTACACCTCCAAAACCCAGTCATAATGTAAAAAGTACCACCCAAAAGGGTAACTGTACTGAACTGCTGTTTATAGAGTTTATAAAGGCCTTTGATTTGTGGGACCTGTCTGCCCAGATAGTACTATCGTACTACACAGCATGGCAATCTGTCAGAAGCACTTTGTTATGACATTACTGGACTCATATGGTCCTCTTTCGTCCTTCTTTTCCATGTTTCATTCAGTATTAAACAGTAGTTTCATAGATAAGACAATAGATTGGGGCCTGTATCATTCTTTGCTGTCATGTTCTTTCAAGACCTTATTTCACAACAGCAATCCCACAACTCTGCTAATAATGTGTCACTCTTCTCCATCTACATAAATATACAATGAATGCCATTTCCCTGTTCACCTGCACATCATCTATCTTTGCAAAAAAATAAAAATCTAATTTCCAAACATAGTGATAAACAAGCCTCAGGTTGATGAGAGGGTCTTAGAGAAAGCCCTGACTTGCAGGGCAGCATGTGTTACACTGTCAGTTGATAGATCTGCTACACACATCCACTTCTCTTTCCCAACCTAACAATGACTGAAGGGGTCCCATCATCAGGGGGTAATACAGGAGTACAAAGTTAGGAGCTTCAGTGTTACCCAGAAAAAGGCAAATAATAGTTAAATCCACTGCAATTAATTCATCTGAAATTGGAACTAATCACTGCCTTATTTATTGATTTCACAGTAACGCAGAGATACGGAAACTTATAACAAATGGTAACCACTTGATCTTAACTAATCTGTCCCTTAGCACCAATTAAAGTTGTCATACTGTGATTTAACTTGTATATAATGCCATCTCCTTACTTATCATTATAGCTTTCTTATTTGTCATACAAACATGAATTTTCCCATAGTTGCTAAATGTACTTTTTGTAGGATGCTGTTCATGTATCTTCAACTTCCTCAATGAAAAAATACATCTCTGTATTCCATCGGGTTTCACCCATTTACTCTCAGACTGTGAACTGTTGTTCATATGTGCTTCCTTCCCCATAAGATGTAGCCCTTATGAATTTAATTGCTTTTTGTAAGATATCTGAAAGGGTGTATCATATGTTCTCTCTTCTCAAGTATATACAAGTTATGCTAACTACAAAATACCATTAAGAAAGTGTATGAACAATTCATGATTACACCTAAAATGTATGTTTCTGTAGCCATATAAATCTGGACACTGTCTAAACAGAAAAAATACAATCTATTAATATTGGTCATCTGTATGTGGAAATTCCATTACATTTATAAAGAAAAATCACCCAAAAATATGAAACTCAAAAAATGCATCACAGATTAGTAACATTAAACATATGTGTGTAATAATACACAAGTATTAACTACAAGTCAGATGAGTATTCAAGATTCAGAGGATGCATGAAATCACAGTATAGCATCCAAAAATGATCTAACTTAGTAATAAAATATAAACTTATATAATAATATCATTAGCAAATTAGACTTCTTAAAGCAGAGGGTAGATATATAAATGATTTATTAAATGTTATTTTGCTGTAATATAAAATAGCTTTACTTGTTGCCTCCAATGCCTCTTTGGCTGTAATAAAAGAACAATGGCATTGTACATAATCATTTTTTCCACTAAAGAGGTCATTAAGTGGCTAAACTCGAATGACTGGCATAAGTGACCTGATGTTTAAGCCATGTTGAAAACAATGCATTAAAGCTAAAGAGTGCAGAAGTATTGGTTTAACAAACCACATAATAACCATTTTTATTGCAATTGCTTTATGCAATCTTACTTTTTTCTCATATCTGATGGCCTTGATTATCAACCTAAGCAAATGTTATCAGGTTCTGTGAACATTTTGTACCTCTGGCCTTGTTTGTGCTTCAGTTGTTATGAATGTCAGTCTGTGTTCTCCTACAGATGGACTGAAATCATTCAGGGTCATTGCAGCTTTAGCTCAGAGCATTCTGCCAGCATACAACTGGGCTAATCTGGTTGCATCCTCATGCAGTGCTATAAGCTGTTTGTGCCTGATTTGTGGCCTTGTACTAACCTGGCACAACGGGTTCCAGTCTTTCTTCATGTACAGTCACTCAAGCCAATTATAAAGTAAGGCACATGCTTAGTGTGTACTTTGCACTTTAAAGAGGCTTAATCAGGGAGTATGAATATGTTTAATAATTTTAAGTGGTTCAGTACTGGAGACCAAAACAAAATGTTTTAATGATTGCTGTCTTTATACACTTGTAGAAAAGTGATGGTAAATGGCACACATAACCTCCTCTGATGCTAGAGTGCTCACGTTTCCCGTGTTTGTGGTTCACCCACTGTAGTATAAGTACCATTAAACCCACCAAATTCTTTTTACACTGAAGCTAGCTGTGTTGTTGTATTGTCTGAAAAAAAAAAGCAGTGAGGTTATCAAGTGGAATTTTTTTTAATTGTTAATCAGGGTACAGCACTAATCTCAATGGACCATGTACAGAATCAATCCAGAAAGACAAAGAAGAGACTGCAGAAAAATAAAAGTTCCTTTATATCCTATGCAGCCACAAGAGATGTGCACAGTGCCTCTCTAGTACTGGAAGTGCATTTAAGTTACTCAGGGAATTACATCCCTCATTCCAAGCCCTTCAAACAAGTCCAATGAAATAACTAACAGTTGTTTTTTCTGACCCAATACAGCTACATTAGCCCATGTAAATACAAACCTGGAATATCTGACACACACAAGTATAATATTGATGATACCCCTTTCCTAGTATAAAATTTGCAATGCAATATATCCTTTTAAATTATTCTGATGTTCCCTTTTGCTGACCTTAGGTAGGAGGTCTGTCGCCCATCTACTTTGTCCAGTCGTTTGCATTAGAGACAAGCCTGGTGACAGAGCTCAGTCTGACATACTGCACCCTACTTTTTGTAATGCCCCTTTTCTTCCTTTCCTTGGTGACGTTCAGGAACATCAAGGTGATAACAAGCCCCTTCATGTTCACAACCCTCAACTGTACCTATTGAGTCAGTTTATCTGCCTGCTTGCTAACACATTATCATATGGCCAAATCTTAGAATAAAGGGTTTTTCATTTTGTTCACTAACTCAGTAGCCCTTCAGTGTTCAGATTACTAAGTGAGCCCTGGCTGCAGTCACTGTTGATTGTCTCGCTGAACCACACAGCTGTGTCTCTAAGCAATACCTTTCCACAGAGCCAGATCATGGTCAAATGGGGCCCTAGACAGAGTAGCGGATCAGGGCCCCCTCCAAGACAACCCCCCCACAGCCATTCCAGTGTCCCATTACTTGACTAATTCTCCCCAGTTACCATAAACACTGTTCAAACCTGTCAGTGTGCGTACTGTTTTCTTCTTTACTTCCACAGTGGTAATTGATATTTATAACTTTTATTTTAAATTTTATAGCACAAACACTGATAGCCATTTGCTAAACAAAACAATTTAGTCTCACAATGAAAACAGACTTAGCATGAACAGTAAGCTTCTCTGTCCTTGAAACTTACATTCATTGAATCAGCATTGAAACCGACATTCAAAGAAAATGCATCTGGCCAGTGGCGGATTAAGTTTACCTTAGGGCTGTTTTTAAACCATAGACCACTTGCACACATTTTTAGGACGATGCATACATGCATGTTTTCTTTGATGCATTGTCCTGATTGTATGAAATTATAGTCCTTGTATAATACAGCATCACTGTTTTAAATTTGTAGGTTTGAACATTTTTCCATTAAGCAATAAAACAAAATGTATGAACCAGTAATGACAAAACTACCCATTATAGAACATTTCAACCACAAAATGCCACTCAAACTTCTGTCGTTATAATCCAAAAATGTACACAATCTCTGCAGAAGTAAAAGTCCTTTGAATAATTCCACATTAAAGAGATCTGGAACTTATGAAGGGGTTGCTGCTGGCAAACAACTCTACATTTTAGTGTTTCATGTACAAATTCAGTGCCTGCTATGCATGAAGAATAAATTACACAAGTTGCATTTTAAAAAAATGTTAAGCTGGCAATATTAAATGTCTGTCAAACTAGCAGCAGGTCCATAGTTATGGGGCATCTCATCCAAAGGAGGACAGAGTCAGAAATGCAGCAACCCCTCCCCCTTAAAGGGTATTACAATATCAACACTCCATCTATATGGTGTGAGAGTAGAATCCACAGCCTTCTGCACCAATGACAAATACACTACCTGTTGTGCTACTAACACTGCTTTTATAGCACACCTACTGATGATAGCCATTTTCTAAACAGAACAGTTACACATTGAAAACAAACTCAGCATGAGCTACAGTAAACTTATCTTCCCTTGAAACTCAACATTCCTTGAAAATGCACAGAAACTCAACGTTCTTTGAAAATGAACAGAAACACAACAGTCCTTGAAAATTTACATGTTGATGACAGTTTAGTAGTTGGTGTAAAGGATTCAGACTCTAGTCTGTTGTAATCAAGGTACAGAGTTTGAGCCTCAATAAGTTAACCAGCCTGCCAAACCTAATTGGGGCATTACACACACCTCTAATTAACTTGTTGCTCACTTGTAATTTCCATAAAAAATCCTGTGCTTAATCCTGCACTCTGCTCCAATGATGTTTAAAATGTGTGTGTGCATCTTTAGTAAGAGGCGTGTACAAACACTACTAAGGACATACTGTATGCGCATCCTTAAAAAAGAAATGTAACCACATGTCAAGTGTGTTCTTAAAAGAGAAATGTAAGTTTTCTACCAACCCCCTGGCAGTGGGCCTCACCCAAGCCAGCAGGCCCTAGACAACTATCTAGGTCACCTAGTGCTGTATCAGGCTCTGCCTTCCCATGTATTTCAGATTGTCAGCATTGTTTATTTAACTTGTACAGTAAAAATTTGATATCTTCCTGAAACTGACTTGTTTTGTTTTCTGTACATGTTCTTGTGTTTTTGAAGAACTATGTGCTTCTCATGATAGGAGGTAAAGATAGGTATACAAATTCTACAGAAAGAATAAGTTGTTCACAAATTGCTATCTCACATGTAGTCAAAGGATATTTTGCAGGTAGTGTGAAAAAGGCTGTGACTTTGCTGCATAATCTATGCTGCTTCAGGTACTAATGGTCTCATTATCCAGTTCAGTATATATTAACACTATGTAATCGAATCATTTAAACATAGTCTGCATTGTCGTTTGCCTTCACAAGACTAAATACCACGTGACCCTCATACTGATGTCATCACATCATAAAACCTATCCCTCTAGAAAGCAGATGATTCTGCCAAAGGACTGTGTATCAGATCAACTACTCTGGATAGTTCATACAAAAAGCTGCATTTTACTTTTTTGATAGATATCACTGCTAAGGATTCTCTCCCTTAGATCCCAAGCAGCAACAATCTCAGAACTGTTTGCAAATGTGTTGGGGTAGAAGGCAGAAAGTCCATAGAATGTAAAGTAAGAGTAGGGATGCACAGTCCAACACGTCCACAGCATAGGGAGTATGGGGGGCACAGTCCCATACCTCCACAGCATGGAGAGTATGACAGGGGGCACAGTCCCACACATCGCCGGCATGGGGGGTATGGAGGGGCAGAGTCCCACATGTCCACAGCATGAGGAGTATGGGGGGCACAGTCCCACATGTGCACAGCATGGGAGTGTTGGGGGCACAGTCCCACACGTACACAGCATGAGGAGTATGGGGGGCACAGTCCCACATGTCCATAGCATGGGGAGTGTGGGGGGTACAATCCCACACAAAGCTCTTCTTTTACAAACACTAATGTGAATAGACTTTGGAGGGGTATTTTTGATTACAAGTCCACTTGGGTAAATTCACTTTAATCAAATTTCTTTGTTACAACAGTTAACGTTCACTATCAGTACCCTGTACTCTACATGCTGACATGATCAGATTAAGAAGTGCCAACATCATCCTCCAAGATCACACAGTTATAGGCTCGTAAAGAGTGTCAACACTAGTATTCTGATTAAAATCACAAACATGAAAAATTGCAGATTAAATTTCACAGCACAAGTTTTCATTTTTTTTTTCATCTTGACTACAGCTGACACAGCTACAGAAAAAAAAATCATTACTGTATGATGAGCACTTGCTAAAAACAAATTACTCCAAGTGAATAATACATAAAGTGGAAAGTAAGTCTTTCTGGTACTCTTCAAGGCATAATTTATAGTGGCCATTTCATTTTGGAAACAAATAACAAGAAGGCAATCCAGGGTTACAGGATACACAAGGGTCCAGTGTACTGCCATTACTGCTGCCTTGGACTCAGCATGCTGCTGTCTGTGAACCAGGATAACTGACAAGAGGCAGTTCTGAGACACTGGACCAGGAGGAGTGGACCAATACAACAGCAGCAAAAGTTTTTTGTTTTCCTCCTTTTCCTGTCAGTGCAGCTTTTGTCTTATAAAGGCAGTGCCATTTAACTAGCACACTGACTTCATCCCTTGATTCAGCATGACAAATGATGCAAACACTGACATGACCTCTGTTATTGGGACAAGGAGCTGAGAGAAGCACTACCTGGTGCTGTCTCAGTGCTGTCAAATGGCTACCAAGTTTAGTAAAGTTATATACCATCAGACTCACAAGCATTATAAGACAGACCGCAGCAACAAAACTGAGTACATCATAGCTTTAAGATGTAGATGTGCATAGATCAAACACATGCTCAGCTGAGGAACACTCTGCCAAAACCAGTAATGCTGACAGGTATGCTATTCATATTTTGATGCCATTTCTTCTCTCCCTAGTGTGCACTTTTCTTGAGTTCTGCTTCCTCCAAGATATATTAGTGTATCTTGCCTTACATTAAATTTAAGACACCATAACCATCTCCTTGGCATTGTAAGTTGAAACCCTGACTATGATCCAGCCATTCCAAGTTCTTTTAGTGTCCAAGGCACTGAAGGATCCAACTGGGGAGGAAAAGGCAAAGCCTGTTTGTCTCTCCTAGGGGGGGGGGTTACCTTTGATGTGAATGTTACCTTCTGACCATTGTGAAGTGAAAATAAGAGGTGGGTAGAGATGTCTGCTTTGAAGGGGAGTAAAGCTATGAGGGTATAATCCCTTGTAAAAGTGACTGATTCACCCTTGTGCTGTCCCATTGTACAGTGACCCTTGGGTCCTTCTTTCTACATTTGCAGGGGTAGGGTAGAACAAGCATCAGAATATACTCCAATGGTTGTCTAAAGGATAAGGACTGTGCCATGAACCCCCACCACCACCATTTCATACGAAATGAATAGGCAGAGTCATTGCAATCATCCATGTGGTTCATAGGCATGGAGAACCCATGGAGTAAATACTTTATGCCACCAGTCTCCTGCAGTTTTGCAAAGCACACAGCATTGCTTTTCAGCTCAGTTGTATCACAGAGACATACCTTTTCTTCCAGTCCCTCTTCAATGTCACTTACTTAAATAATAAAGATGAATGCTTCATCTTAGTACTCACCTATGGGGGTCGCCAGTACTATTCCGTTTCTCTACACCAGACACCATTTAATATCCCTTCCTGCAGTTTTCTCTACAACCACATTTTTAAAAAGGCTACTCCCTTTGACATCTGATTGTGGGCTATCTAACCTCTGCATTAATCTTTCAAATGGCACCATGTCAAATGTCTTGCAAAAACCTAAATAAGAAATATCCAGAGCTGCGCCATGGTTTAGTATTTTACTCACTCAGTCAAAGAACTTTGCCAGATTTGTCATACATGCTAAATCTAACCTGACTTGACTTAGGGTCCTTACGTCCACTAGTCCCCAGGGAGTAAAAGTTTTCCTTCAGGATTCTATAATTTTCCCTCCCATTAAGGTAGCCCTAAATATTCTGTAGTATTTTGACTCCATTGAATGATGACTCTTGCAAAGCAGGAAACCATCTGCTTTCATCCAGTGTAAGAGGATAACATCCCCATATTTCTATAGTTTGTTAAAGTTTCCTTCCAAACAGTTTCACTAGTCCTACCTTTCTTCCCACACAAATCGAGTGAATCCAATTTGGCCTTGCTGCTTTTTCAGACTTTGTATTTAAAGATTCTTGTGTGACACTTTCCTATTATAATGGGATCAAAGCAACTTCCTCAACAAGAACACTATTGTTTTTTGATATACTTGTCTCCATCACCCTTTTTTTCTGAAAACAAAACGGAAGCATCTGTTCAGTATTTCTTTTTTACCTGTCACAATGTGCCAGTTTCCATCACCATTTGTAAAGCCTTACAATTATTTCTCAGATGTCTTAATGGCATTTGTAATGTACTTATGAAATGTTTATCCTCCTTCTAAGAATGCTACAATTTCTACTTTTGCATATCAACTATGTACATAAGAGGCACCCTTAGGGTTGTACCCCATATTTCTACAAGCACTTCAACAACATCTTAAAATCTTAATATTTCACTATTAAATATATCCTTGCACATAATCATATACAGTAGAGAGTCGATTATCCAAAGTTATTGGGACCTAGGGTAGTTCAGATAATCACAGTGTTCAGATAATCAAACGTATAATTGAACCAGATAAAAACCTTCTAAAATCTTGTTTAATCTTGCATGCAGGAATATAATTTTTAGCCATTCAGTGATGTCAGTGAACAATAAAGAATATTTTTCACACATGAGCTGGCTACAAGCTCAAAAATCTTGCTCAAACATTTATGTATAATGTTTACATAGTCAGACTTTATGATTTTTCCTACACGAAAACTTTGGAAAGCTGGTTTGGATAATTGATGTTTCTGATAATCAATGTTCAGATAATCGATGCTCTACTGTAAAAATTTCTGTCACACCCCTCCAGTGGAAGCATATCTACCTACCTACTGCAACTTGAAATTCAAACCAAAAAAAAATTGATCATTCCATTTTACACATTCCTGATTGAAAGCTCTTTCTTTCTTTCTTTCTTTCTTTCTTTCTTTCTTTCTTTCTTTCTTTCTTTCTTTCTTTCTTTCTTCCTTCCTTCCCACTCTCCTTATCTACTTCACCCCACTTACCCACAGCCTGGTCTCCATCTCTCCCTCTCCTGTCCTGTTTCTTTCATTCCTAACCTAATACTCTACACATGTCCTGTTCATAATTAATCTTCTTTCTGATATTCTTCTCTTCATCCTCTCTCTTTCTGTTCTTTCATCAACTCTGTTATATCTTCTTTCATTTCAGATTTTCCTCTAGCCTCCTCTCCTGATTACCCCTCATCTCTCCTTCCCTAACAGTTGTCCTTCTTATCCCAGTATTCCCTAACTATTGTTTTTACCATCCCACTATTTCAGTCCGTAGTACTTATAACTCCTCCTCCTCTGCTTCCCATTTACAATGTCTAAATATAAAGCTGTTCATCTTGTTTATATCAGTATCACTGCTCTCTTTGCATGATTGTAACCCTTGTTTCATCACCCTATCCCCAACTTCTTACTTGTATTTCCCACTGCATTTTCTCTTATCTTATCCCAAACCTCTCCCTACATATGCACAGTATGTAGCATAAGTGCCTTCCCACCCCTGCCTTACTATATCTCCAACAAGCTCCAATTTCCATTAATTTCTACCTTACCACCATTACCCTGGTTAGGAACCATCTATGTAAAAATAATCATGTGTTGATCCTACACCCTCTGCAAATGTCATGCTTCCTTGTACATCATCAGTGCACCTTCATGCTCCCATTAAACCCACAGAATATACATACACATACAGATAGATATAGTAATATATTATATTATATTATATTATATTATATTATATTATATTATATTATACTATAGCTCTTCAACAGAAATGCAAAATACACAAACTGACAAAGCAGGTGCATGGATGGTAACTAGCCAAAGCAAGTATTCATGTTATTCACTACCACTCTCAAATTCAAGTTATATGTCCATTTTTATTATTGGTTCGTGGAGCAAACCCATAACAGACCCGACTTTCACCTTCTGGTTTTATCAGTGTTATCTGCAAACAACGGATCCATGGGTTAAACAAAAAAACAAGCAACTCTTATTACTTGGCAAAATAAAATATATGTATAAAAAAATAAAATAAAACAAGCATTCCTTATCATTAATATCCAGCAAACATTAAATGTTCTTAGAGCACCTTTAACAACATAATTTTAAATATCAGTATTTTTATAAACAAACTACAGAAATAAGGCTTTCCTAACATAATACTGACTCCATACTGAAAGTAACTCAATACTATCACCTAACAGCCAAAAAATGTATTACATACAAAAATGGAAATAAAATGAAAAGCAGAACTGCAGTTATATCAAAATACAATTATATAGAAATATTTCATAAGTCAGTCAATCAAGACATTTTCATACATCAGTAGTGTTATACTATGATGAAGTCAGGAAAACTACTGTAATAATTTCTAACAAATAGTTTAGCTAGCATTTTTGATTTAAAACTGTCTGAAACAAAGCACCAAATATACAATCTGTTGCACTTCCGTTTTGTTTCAAACAGAATGCCTTCATTCCAGTGCACTGTTACCTCCAATTGTATCAATCCACACAAAGGAGAAATAACTGAAGGCTGTTTAATGGAATGATTATGCAGGGCACTTCCTGCTCTCTGACAGTGAATATCACATACATGAAGTGAAATACATTATTTCAAAGAACAGGAAGTCTGACTTACATAAAATGTCCCACATAAACATACTGCTAAATAAATCATCTAGGTAGTTCTGCAAGTAATACGTTTCCTAACTTCGTAAGATTTGCAGTATTAATAATGGAAAAAATTACTTGTAGAAACTAAAGATAACAAAATGAAAAGTGTAAAACTAACAATAAAATAAAATAATAACATGAAAATAGAATTTTAACTAGACAATCAGATAATGACATTAGCCACAACTCTGACATGAAACTAATAAAATAAAACATTACAATGCACTAAACTGTAAAACTAACATATCTAACAAGAATATACTACCTTAACAGACTATGCTATATAAATGCAAGCACTAAAATGATTAAAGGACAAAAATGCCTCAGATGACTACTAAAAAAATGTTCACATAGCCTGCACCTGTGGTGTATACAGATAAAGTCCTAACTACAGCCCTGGCAGCCTGTGTTCCTGTAGTTATTTGGGTGCCTCCAGGGAGGGGGGCAGTGCTTCATCTCTGCCTGGGGGTTGGAGGGTTAGGTTCATAAATGAAAAATGCTTTCATTGCCAGGATCCTGGTGAAAGCATAAAGCACCGTTATGTTTGCCAGGATGATGGCCTCAGGCCTGATGGTTGGCAGACAAGGGCAAAAGTGATATAGAAAAAGACCAATTTATAAAAAGCTAAGGAAACTTCTTTAAACCTATTCCTATAGAAAGCTTACATCATTATTACTTCTCATTAAAATGAATGGAAAACAGACATACAAATCCCAAAACAAGGAAATAATGGATAAATGGAGCATATTTGTATGCTGTAGGATTTGGGAATACTGTCACAGAATCATGTAAAAATAATGTAAAAATAATGTTGTGCATCCCTCACACCTTCTTACCTAAATATACTAAATCCATGATCATAAAGCAGCAGAGAAAGAGCAAGGACATCTACAGAAAAATGCTGTTCTTCAGAAGATGCACTGTGTGACCACACGTCAACACCTACAGATCTGTAGCAATTGTTCAGCAACAGGAAATAACAGTACAAGAATACATCAAATATCTCTACAGTACAGCTGCCCATTTAATCAATGTTCACAGAAGCTGTCAGAGGATCATGGCCATCAGCTACTAACAAGCTGCTTCCTGTAGTTAAGGGTTTGAATCCCTCAGCCTCCATTTGCCTGCTATGTGCCTCTAAGCAAGTCAGTTAACCAAGCAGTGCTCCTGGGCTGAATCTGAAAAATATCCATATAAACCTCTGCTCTACCTTGGTTAATAGGCAATTGTTAATGTAAACAAAAAGTCATTTTTAAGCAGTTATTGATATACAACAGAATAAAAATAAACACAAACACACACAAATGTACATACAAGTAGACACCCTTAGGTTCTTTATACCTGTAGAATGGCTACATTCATTTATTTTCCAATCATTCCATTCCATGCATGTCTCAGCTGCAGCAGACCTTCTTGTGTCAGTAGCCTTTTCACCAACTCTTTACTATTTTTTCATGGAGTCTCAATCCATTCCTTTCTTTTTCTATTCTCTGTTATCTTTCTCTTTTGAGACAGTTGAGGTTTCTATCACTCTGTGAAACATTCTCTTTAGCCACATTCACCCATTTGTTTGATGCCACCTCAGTAATTTGCCTTTGAACCACAAGGTCTTTCTTCAAATTTGATTTGTTTCCTTCCATCTTCATCTACTTGATCATCTTCTCAACTATCATTATGATGTGTGAAGACCCCCCTTTTTTTAAACTGTTCTAAAGACATCATGAAATATCTCTGAAACAACCTCTACCAAAACTAAAGTTCTCTTAAAAATTTTGCTTACATGCCCACATGGAATGCCTTTTGTAAATAAATCACCAGTTATCACTACCTCACCAATTATGAACACAAATAAATTTTTTGTTTAACATTCCTCATCCTTACCCTATTGCTTAACTTCTCTGGTCTTGCATTTATATAAGCAAGGTGAATAAATATGACTGTGTAATTAACCTAAATAGAAAAGCTTCTTCCTCTAAAAGCTACAATAGAATGGCAAATACATTCATAATGCATGAAGCACCATGATTACACCCAAATTTGGAGAAAAGACAACTTTGTTAAGCATTGTTATGATGTAAGAAAGGTGTTTAACAAATTTGTTAAGCAACTTTCAGCACAGTTAATCCTTCTTAATGGTAGAGCATAAACAGCGGCTAGAACAACAAGAAGCTACAATAGGATTAGCATTGCAAACACTTTTGAATGCCACATTTGTTTTTTGAGTGTGGCAGCACAGAGTATATTACATATTTAAAGTTGTGTAACATAGTGCATAGCTGGACTTTAGATGGAATATACTCTTTAATTCTTGGGTTGATTTCATACAGCCTGAGATTCCAAAGTGGCTGCTGAAAAAGAAAGGGTTAATTCCATCCAGAAGTTAAGGCCCAATGGCCATAGTAACAGGAGACTAAGGCAAGGTGGAGCAGTAGTAAAAGGGAGATTAAAAAATCCTCAACATCGGAGGAAGGGTGTATGACTTTGAGGAAGCAGTCATTTCTTTATGTGGGGAAGGAGAATTTTGTCCAGTGGATTCTCCTTAGAACTGAGCAGTGTTCAATTTTACCTTAGAACTAAGGACTGCTAGTTATGGGACAGACTTCTGAATGTAACATGGGCTAGAGTATGTCTCTGGAACTAGTGGTAACTGTGCTATATTCTGCTATTCATGGCCTTGATAGAAGAAGGTCCTATGTTTACTAGTGAGGGGAAACATACATACATATTATTTCTATTGTTTGTGCTTGTACCTGTCGTATCCTTGGGAAAGTGTGCCTACTTCTGCTTTATGGAAGAAAGATAGAAAGGAACTGTATTCTTTTTTAATGAATAAACTGTGTTGTGAGCAACTGAAATGAGCCTACAGCCTGTGTGTGAGTTAAAAAGACATTGAAGCAAATTGCATTCCTGCAGTAGATTAGTCTAGACAATTAACTGTTCTTTTGCTCACTTGTACTTGGAGTGAATACAGTTTAATCTGTTTTGGTTATTTTCCCTTGAAGAAAAATGAATATTTCATTAAAAAGAAAGGGTTAATTCCATCCAGATGTTAAGGCCCAATGGCCATAGTAACAGGAGACTAAAGCAAGGTCGCTCTCCTCCAAAAAAGGAAGCCAATCTGGTGGTCCCCTGCCATAAACAAACTCTACAACAGGTGGAAACTGATGCGGAATAAGTTGAAGTCCCAAGACTGAAAAACTCCCTTATCAGCCTCAACAAAAAGTTGAGATCCCTCATCAAATCCTCTAAAGCTAGCTATGAAAACAGAATAGCAGCAGATAGTAAAGACAACCACAAGGCCTTCTATAGTTATGTAAAGAATCTCCATGGCAATACCCAGATTTGCACTGAGCTACTGCACAATGGTACCTCCTATACCGAGCCAACAGATATTGCCAATATACTGGCCGAAAGATTCAGTGCCAACTTTACCCCTCTCCCCCAAAGGACCAGTCACAATACCAGTAGATTGCCAGGCACCCAATATTACTGCTGCACAGGTTAAAATAGCACTGTCCAAGGCCAAGAACACAGCTTCTGTGGGACCTGACAATATCCATGGCTGTGTTCTACATGAACTACAGAGTGAACTGGCACTTCACCTGTGTGCCCTGTTCAATCACAGCCTCACCTCAGGCTTTGTCCCTACCAAATGGCACACTGCTACAGTCATCCCTCTCCACAAAGGAGGAGTGACTACAGACCCTGGGAACTATCGCCCCATTAGCCTGATGAGTCTGATATGCAAAGCTATGGAATCCATCATCATGGGCTTAATAAACAAAGATATAGGGAATCTCCAAACACTGAATCCCAAACAATTTAGTTTTGTGAGGGGTAGATCATGCCTGTTCAACTTGGTCAACTTCTTTGAGTCAGTCACCAGGGCAGTGGATGAAGGCAAGGTGGTTCATACAGCCTACCTTGATCTGGCCAAGGCCTTTGATACCATTCCCCACTCAGGAATCATAGAAAAACTCACTAAGCTAGGCATCAACCCCTATATCACTAGGTGGGTTGCAAACTGACTCACAGGTACAACCCACAGTGTGAAAGCAGTTGACCCCAAATAAGACTGCCAACCAGTCACGAGTGGAGTGCCACAGGGTTCGGTCCTGGGTCCTCTCCTGTTTAGTATCTACTTCTCTGAAGTCCAGGGCAAAACGAAGGGACTCTGGCTGACAAAGTTCGTAGATGATTGCAAGTTGGGAGCTATTATTAACTCCCCAAGTGATGTTGACATCCTACAGAAAGGCCTCACTGAGACCAACAACTGGTGTCAGAACCATGGCCTTAAGCTCAATGCCAAAAAAATGTGTCATCATCTCCTTTGGGAATAATCCAGTTCCCATGCACTACCACATTGATGATAGTCCACTGAACACAGAAGGCATTATAAGAGATCTGGGAACACAGGTTGACAGCAACCTCTCTTTTGACCACCACATTGCCACTGTGGTCAGAAAGTCCTATGTGGCACATCTCATTAATAAAGATATTGCATCCAGGAAGAAAGAGGTCATTGTCTCCCTCTACTCTTCCCTCATTAGGCCAATCATTGAGTACAATCCCCCATTTGGCATGTACCTCACTAAACACCTGCAACAACTGGACAGGCCGCAAAAGTACCTCACAAAGAAGATTTTAGGCCTTAAACATTTGTCCTATATGGACAGACTAAAAACACTCCAACTATTCTCTGTCTCATATCACCTACTTAGAGGCGATCTCTGCTTGATTTACAAAGCCATGTCTGACCCAGCTCTGTTAGAAATGCTACATCTAAAGAAATCCCATCCCTCCGCACCACACACTCCAGAGACCTCAACCTCATTACCACAATCAACAGAACATGCTATGGAATAGACTTCTCATACATGTCAAGCAGAGCACCTCACTGGCCCTCTTCAAGAGAAATCTTGATGAGTGGATGGGAAATAGAAAATTCACCCCAGGGATCACTCCAGTGGCTTTACTCGACAGAGGCACTGGGAACTAAGGTCGGATAGCATGATGCCAGGGTAATCCTATGGGCTAGGCTTGTAAAGCCTCCAAGGCCATTAGCCTAGTACACACCTATGAGTCTATGCCTTTGTTTATTTCATTCCTAAATTCTGGGTGTTACAGCATCAAGCATACACTTTGTTAATGGCCACAGTGTGTGAGACAGCACTAAACAAAAGCTATAAATACTATGCAATCATAATGATTTTTTTCTTTTGTATTTTCTCTTTGTCTGTTACTCACTCTCTCTCTCTCTCTACTATATTGTATTAGAGCAGTCAAAGCTCCATTTACTACAACAAATACATACCTGGTAACAATACAAGTTGTACAGCTTTCAAAGCTGTGAAACACTTACATCTCCAACACTTTTTTTTCTCTCTCTGTAACTGGTAGTATATAGAAGAGATAAGGCTCTATGCAGTACAAAGAATTATGATTGGATGTCTCTAGTCATAACCCAGCTGTTATATGTTCTCAAAACAAATGTCAGGATTCATTTCTCCAACTTCATTTCTCTCTGTTACCAAGGTAAAAGTCGTCGCATCCATTTCTCAAACGTATAACTAGGTTATAGTCAAAGACTTGATCAAAACCCTCTATATTTACTTCAGAACTACAGAATGAATGTGTCTTTGCCCTAGTGAGTTCATTCTAATTATGTAAGCACATTATTTTTTCTTTGGCACCTACAGTAAAATAGTTCTGCCATATGTGCTGTTCTAAAGCTGTTGCACCTTTTAAAAATATTATCTTGATTTCTAACAGTACAGTAACCTGTGTCTAAAATTTTCTTTTTATTGCTGTCTTGCTTACCTCTTGGCATTGCTATTTAAACAGATTTTTTCTTTGTTCTTAAAAAGTTATCATAGGCCATTGGCAGGGAGAGTTTTTGAGACGGACATGTGTCTCATGCAATGTATTACTTAGTGAAGTTTATCTTTCAGAAACTTTTGTTTACTTTGTTTCAGAATAAACAACCACGGGTTTCCAGTCTGGATAATCAGTCCTAATAAGGTCAAAGACAGAAACAGAATGAAGGTCAAAAACAGTATAAGAGGAATAAATATTCATGTCGCTGATTGCATAGAAACAAAAGCTGGTGCATTATGCATATAAATAAATACTGTAACTCTGACTCCATGAGACAAAGGCTGAGGCCCCGAGTGTGACTCAGATTACCCAAAATGATAAAGCAACCTCTGTGTTAGGTATAAATGAGTGACCAGTTCCAGATCACCAAACTTGGGGGAGAGGAGACAGTTTGGTTCACTGCAGTGATGACAACCAGTGGAGGCCAGGTCATAAGCAGTGCAATGACATGCACTAGCCAGAAATTAGGTATGCAGTGCACTGATATATGCATGTCTGTAGATGGAACACTGTGGGATATCAGCATCAGCTGTCACTGGGATGGGAAATGGTAGGTCCAGGAAACGTTCCTCATAGTTATCTGGATAATACCCTCCTATGAGAAGTCCCCCTCTTAAATGGAGTGAATGGGTTGGCTGGGAATATAGAGAGGAGATGGCATAATGGCTAAAGTGTTTGCCTAACAGATACAAGGTACAAAGTTTGATTCTCACTTTTGAAGGACAATTGGCTAGGCTTAAAATGACCTACAAGGGCAAGTAGCCTAGTGTACTTACATAGGAAACTATGACTGACTTGCAGCCTAATATTCTAAGCCCTAATGTAAGCTATAACACCACTACTGTCAGTTAATGTTGGAAATAAAAATGCCTGCAATGGGTATTCCCTGTGCTACTTCTTCATGTACTAACAGGTAATAAAATAATCATGGATACACCTTATTGCTATTCATTTAATTGAGGTGGAACATGCCTCCTCACAATCCCTTTGTAAGTCCCAAATTGTAACATCATCAAGCATGCAGGAGAAGGTAGGGCTCACTTAGAAAACCCCTGCAGTAGACAACCCTGGCCTGGCCTCATCCCTACCATGCAGTCATAGCCGGCTTTAAGCACCAGTGAACCTGCGGTCACTAGGGTCCCTCGGGTCCTGGGTGCCCCCAACCCCAGCAAGTTATCTTATGTTGATATTTTATAACATGTCTGTCAAACCAAAAAAGCAAGTACAGCAGTCCTGGTTTATTAAGTACACAAAGTGGGTAATGATAATTTTATAACTCCTTTAAAATTCAAAGATATCTGTGGTTATAGTAAAAGTATTTTGCCAAGTAACAGGCTTCACAATTCCATTAAATAGTTACCACTGACATAGTGCCCCTGGCTTAGTTAAAGCCTGCTGGTAAACATTATCTCCACTAAAACTAACAACATAGCCAGCTGTAAGTACCTGGAATACCTGTGGTTGCAGCAAGGGGCCCCCTTAATCATCCCCAACTGTGTGGGGGCCCCACAAAAGTTGCTACTGGTTGGGAAAAAATGAGGAGAGGAAAAAAAATATTCTAATTTTCTGATTATGCACTTTAACCTGAACAGGACTGCAATATGACTCTGGTAGGATAAAGATGACAATGAACATGAGCAAGGTAAACACTAGAGATTAGCAACTCAGAGTGAACAACCTCAGTGTTTATATTTGATTATAAGAAGAGTTGATGTTTCCAATTTCTGAGAATGGTTTTCTCTTTCATGGAGTTTTCTAAATGCTGTCAGAATACCAAACACCATAACTCTCAACTTCTTTGATCAAGAATTCTGGGCAATGCCAAAAATAATAGCAGAATAAAGGCTTAAAATCAGGATATTTTTTTAAATATTACTCTAATTCCCTTAAAAAGTTAATAGAATAACATGTTTTGCATCAGCATGCATTTTTTGGACAATAAGAAGTGTGAAACTCTTTCAAATGAATTTATTGACTTTCCGTAGTCCTGAGTGATTTACCAGCAAATCAAACTTTTTACGAGGCAAAATCAGGAACAATGACTATCTCTTTACCTCAACTATAACACTGAACTGGCATCAATCAAACCATTATTGTCCAGCAAACAACATCCAAGAGTGAGGTTTACCCTAACAAGGACCCTAATAAGGACCACGAGAGAAAGGCATATTAATAATGTATGATATTTACTGTCATGTCTAACATAGTTATCATATTCCTCTGTAATAAATAGGGCAGGGTCTTCTGTAGAGAATGTACACTCCCACTAGAACTAACATGTTCCCTGGTAATTTTCTTTATACTGTAAGATATGGCCTTTTCTTTAGCTCCCATCCTTCTTGTCTATGCTATGCTACATACCCACTGCAAAAGTCCTCCCCCACTTTACCTACCCTACCATACTTTATTATTACTTGTTCTTTGCTGCAGTATAAATCTGTCTGCCTGTCTTCCCCTATAACTTCCAATGATTTCACTGTCTGCAGCATGTAAAGAGCGACCTTTCCCTTACTGAAACATAACAGTAATAAACTGCAGCACTTAGTATCTCTTTAGGCAGGCTTTTCTACTAACTACACCTGCACCTGGTTAACCCCTGCTTTAAAACTATCTCTGATGACCCCCATGTAATTACTATGACTCTGTAACATTGCACCTTCTATTTGTTACCTTGCTCTTTCTCTTAACAGCTTTTCTATTGACATTACATTTTACTCTTCTACCACATAAGACTTCTTACCTTGCTCAACTGTAAGTCTACAGATGTTTTTCCCACTTCCATACTTCTTTGCCATTTCAGCTGGTGCAGCCTGCTTCGTTCACCCTCACTTCACTTGGGCTCACTCCATTCCCCTACCCTACCCTTAAATCTCACCCACCCCCACTATCCCTAATTTTATACTTACACAAAACCTTCTTCTTCCTGTACATAACTCCCCATCTTCCTATCCTAGCAAACTATAATTCTGCTACACCTCATCTGTCATTAATACTCACTACTCAAATCATACTATCTATATCTCCATCCGTGAGGCTCCACGTCTAGTTATACCTCTTTTCCACAGCACTCCTTAGTCTCCATCTCATGGTTTACACCCACTATTGCCTCCTATTAAACTCCCATCTCTTTAGTTTTTTTTCTTCTTTATATATGTTGTATCTCTACAGCTGGCCTCTTTCTTCTCCTGAAAAAAGGGGCTCCACTGCAGTAAATTTCAGTCCAACAAGTAACTCAATAAATGAACAGCAAAAATGTTCTATGATTTATTAAAACAGATAGCCACTTCAAAACAGCAAAGCTTTCAGGTTTCCCCTTCCTCAGTGTTTTCAAAAAACAATTAAAAAAATCAAATTTAAATAGTAAAACACATACATCATATGACACAGCCAGCCAATAGAAATATAATCAAATATTGAACAGTGTAGCCAATAGAAATAAAATCAAACAAATACCGGAGGAGACATAAATAACATCTTGGAGAATATAGAATATTCTTGGATTCTGAGGCTAAAGGCAGACGTACATCCTGAGTTAAATGATGCAGAAAGTTTGAAACCTGTTCTGTATAAAAACATTTAATGTTGCACTAATAGCTTAACATTGTTCAGTATTTGTTTGATTTTATTTCTACTGGCTGGCTGCATCATATGATGTATGTGTTTTACTATTTAAATGTGATGTTTAATTGTTTTTGAAAGCACTGAGAAAGGGGAAACCTGAAAGCTTTGCTGTTTTGAAGTGGATATCTGTTTTAATAAAATTATAGAACTTTTCTGCTGTTTGTTTATTGAGTTACTCTTTCTTCTCCTTTCAGCCTTCTCACTGCTCCACATTCATAGCATCCCATATTCTACATACCTATTCAAATTCCTGCCTAATTATTTTAATTCTTTTTTTTTATTTCTTTTAATACCTTATATTTTTTTTATTTCCTTCTAAAACATAATTTTATATATATATATATATATATATATATATATATATATATATATATATATATAGTACCATATTTACTCCATCATTGTCATCAAGACTACTGTTTCTAACACACCAAATATGCTCCTCATCTTTCTATATGCACATCTACATTTACTGCTGTCATACCTTACATGATATATGATACCTATAGCACTGATTTCTCATTCCCCCACTCTTACTCACACTGCCTATAGTAAACAAAGTCTCTGAATTTTATTCATGGATCACTCACTACTCCCCAGATATTATTCTTCTTACAGAAACTTCACTCAAACCACATATAAATGACTCTGAAATTCTGCCTCCTGGCTATATAATCATCTGCCCTGAAAAATTAAATAAAAAGGTTTTGTGTAGCAATCATGCTTTCTAACCATATCTCTGCCTCTCCTTTTTTTCTCTAGTACACTTCCTCTCTGCTGAGATCCTTGTCTCTCACTGTAAATTAAATGAGCATAAAACACTATGTATAATTGCCCTATATAATTCCCCAGGAAATAAAATCACAATTCTGGAAGACATCCTGCACTGGGTATCTAGTTCCATTTCACAATAAGTAATAATTCTTGGTGATGTCAATATTAACTGGCAAACCTTCCCATCAGACTACCCTTCCACTAGTATCAATCTGTATGTTTTCAAACAACTCATAACTTCCCAAACTCAATTCACCAAAGCTAATAACACTGGGACTACTCTAGACTGAATCCTAGTCTCAAATCCAAACCTTTATGACTCTCTAAAACCCTTGCCAGACTCCCCTCAGTGATCACCATCCCACCTATGTTCAGAGACCAGCAACTCACCATATCAAACAGCACTTTTATAAAGACTCCTGTGACCTCTCAAATTTCAATTCCAAGATCTTTAACAACATCCTTAATAACATTAATTGGTCCATTCTCTTTTCCCTATCACTGGATAATGCTGTTCTAAAATGTAATACGATATTCGTTGACATTCTTAGTAGCCTCACTCCTATAAGAAAAAAGAGAGTTAAATTCACCCAATTACCCTGGCTATCCCGTTTTAGTAGACAATTAATGTATAAGAGAGACAAAGCTTGGAGAAACTGGCAAAATACAAATCTCAAGCTCACTTACAGACCCACAAACAACTTTGAAACATGACAAAAATGAGTTACTGCTGATTAGACATATTATTACTTCAACCCACAGGATAACCAAAAAACACAACCACCCCCAAATTTTGGTCCACTATGAAGAAAATATTATACCCTGGAACTCCTAGCACCCATAACCCTTGTCTAGACATCTCACCCTTAGAAACTGTTTCTAAATTTAACTCCCGCTTTATACAGTCAGTAGCCGCCCTCATCCAAAACTCCCTACAGAATCCTGCCACCCCTCTCAAACTTCAAAGCTCTAACAATGACATTTTCAACTTACAATCTGTCTCTAATTCCTGTATGAAAATTATTACACAATCTTAAGCCCCGCTCACCTTCTGTAGGCAATCTTCCATATGAATATCTAAAGATTCCTGCCCCTTCTATTGCCAACCCAATCTCTACCTTGATCAATTGACCCATTCATGAGTCATATGTCCCATATTTCTGGAAAACATTTTATATCATTCCACTTCATAAAGGGAGAAACTCCACTGAAATAACAAACTTCAGACCAATTGCAATCTTGTCCCCTCTTGTCAAGATCTTAGAAAAAAATAATTTATAAACAACGTTTACAATGCTTACTCCAAGAAAATCTATTAACATCTATCCAACACAGCTTTTGCCCAGATCATAGCACAACAACTGTCCTTGTTGTCTTTTTGGTCCATGTCATTAAAGCTAGAGATAACAATTTAGTTTCTTCCCTCTTTTTAGCTCTCTCTAAAGCTTTTGATACAGTCTCACATACCAACCTACTCCCAAAAATGTCTGGTTTAGGTTTTTTCCAGTACATCAGTCACTTGGTTATCTAGCTATCTATCTAACCAGCTACAATCAGTTAAATGACTCTTTACTTCCTCATCTTTTCTCCCAGTTAATACAGGTGTCCAACAAGGCTCCATACATACCTCTCAACCTCTTAGAGCAGGAAATCTGGACAAAGCCATCAATAATGGGAGGACAAAGACTGAAAAATAGGGACACTTTTTAAATATTGTTCTTACAAACTTAGAAAATTGATAATAGGTTTTGCATTAGCATGAATTTTCTGAAGAGTATTAAGTCTGAAATTCAAATATTTGTCATTATTTTCTGACTTTAACCCTCAATAATTTGCCAGAAAACCACAATTTTAAGAGAAATGGACCATACATAAGAGCCAAAAATCTGGACATTCTGCAAAAATCTGTACAGTTGAGAGGTATGGCTCCATACTTGGCCCTCTCCTTTTTAACATATTTATAAATGATTTCTATACATCCTCCCATCAAGCTACATGTATACAATATCCAGATGACTCCATTGTCATTTGCTCATCTAATAGGCCTTCTCAGTTACAATATATCACACAGCAGGCTTTCAGCTCTGTTAAGGACTGGCTCAGTGACGATCAATTTTTCCTAAATCCAAGTAAAACAAAACTGCTCTTGTTTCTCCCCAAATCCCAAACACACATAAAGACACCTTCAAAACATCCTCTAACAATACTGAAACTGAAGTTGTATCTCACACAAAGTTACTTGTTGTCATAATAGATGATCACCTGAAATTTGATCTTCATATTCAAAGGGGTATAAAAATAACACACCAAAAAGTGGGTATGCTCTATAAATCAAAAAGAATCCTTACCAATTCCTCAAGAGTTACTGTAGCTAATACAAACCACATTCTTTCACTACTATATGCCTCATCCATTTTCACCAACATTCATATCTCCCTAAGATCAAAACTTGATCTTTCCTGCTCTGCCCTCAGATATTTAAACTGACTTGAGGTACCTCTCTACCTCAAATTCACCCGACTCCTCCTTGCTCATAAAATGGTATACAAATCCTCATCTTGCCCAGCAATCAGCACCATTCCTAACCATTATCTCCCTTATTACCATCTTCACTCATCTGAGAAACACCTCCTTGAAATCCATAAACTGAAAGAATATATCAGTCACTGCCTATATTCCTACTCAGTAGCCAAGGCCTGGAACAGTATTCCTACAGATATTAGAGCAAAGCCATGTAGTCACATACTCTTGGCTCTTTACATGTCTTACACTAGGCTGACACTGCCTGTTACTCCTTCCTTCTCTTCCTTTCTCAACCGTCTCTTCCCTCTTCCTTCCTTCATTATCCCTTCTCTTTCTATTGTTCTTCTTTTTCCCCTTTCCTTTCCACCATGCTCTTATTATCCAAGCATCAGTTACTTCTCCTTTCCTGATTTCATTTCCTAATCTCCCCCAACTGCAAAATCTCTTTCCTTTCTCTTAGCCTTTTGCCCATGTTTAAAATGCTTAACAAGTACCATTGGTTATCACTATTGATTGTACTTTACTAGGTGTTCACTATCCTATGATTGTTGTTTAGTATTCACTGTATGATTTTCTGATCTGACTTTATTTGTCCTACATGTCGATTCTACTATTTGTTACTGCACATAATATTATGTTGTTTATTAACTGAACTGTGTATGTTAGAGCTTTTCTCCCCAGGCCTATGCTGAAAATGGTAATAAAGCCCAGTTGGACTTTCCCAGTAAACAAATGCCAAATAAGTAAATAAATAAAGGAATTCATTACTCATCAGTGAGGTAAATTAAAATGACTTACCCTGCTGCTGCTGTTTGATGACTGCTAAACAACAGTCACCGATCTGGTGTGGCAGTACTAGTGTTACACAATATATTGCTATAGCTGAAAGAAGTGCAAAACTAGTTTTGCTATGGCTTAAGCATGTGTGTGTGTGTGTGTGTGTGTGTGTGTGTGTGTGTGTGTGTGTGTGTGTGTGTGTGTGTGTGTGTGATCTATTTCAGTTTATTGAAGAACCAAATTGTTGAAACCCATATTGTTGACAAACTACACAAAACCAAACAATGCCTGGAAATAAAACAAACAATGTTTTTGAGGGGAGCCAAACCCCCTGAACCCCACACCACTGGTAATTATTAACTCAAAGATACCACTATAGTGGGGAAAAGGGCAAATTCCCCAATCCTTACTGTACAGCAGTCTCGGTTAGAATGGTTCAAAAAACTAAATTGTTGACCAAATGTGTTTCGACAATCTTATTCTTCGAAGAAATGCATTAGACCAATGGAAATGTGTGTGCATAGGTGTGTGTGTGTGTGTGTGTGTGTGTGTGTGTGTGTGTGTGTGTGTGTGTGTGTGTGTGTGTGTATGTGTGTGTATGTGTGAGCAAAAATATCACTGATTAGTGCCAGGAGATATACATTGCTCTTCTGGGTAGCAGTTAAAGATGCAGTTAACAAGTAATTATATTTTAAAAGTAAGACATAAAGCATAAAAGAACAATCAGACAAATAGATCTTATAGGAGTTTGATGGCTGTCACACCCAGGACTGTATAAATGGATTTTGACATGGACTTAGCCCTGCTCAGATGTGTGTTTACAGAAGGCTGGTGTAGGTTATGGTGTGGGCTGGGGATTGTGTTATCATTACATCTTTAATTTTCATCAAATCAATCCTTGGAAGTGTAAACATGAAGTCAATAGCTTGTGTTGGGGCTTGGAACAGTGTAGTCATTGTTTATTTTACCTTCCTCGCAGACCTCACAGGTGTACAAAGAAGGTTACTATAGTTTGTGTAGGGGAATAGACTGTATATAAGCATCAAAGTTGTATACATTGCTGTAATCATTATTTTGTTACTTTCCTCACAATCACACATCAGGCACATATACAGATGACTGCTTTAAGGGTGGTTAGGGGTGAGGAGTGAGGAGGCATGGTATGTATATGTATATGTATGACAGAAGTCACTTGAAATATCTGAATCTGGCCATTTTTAACTGCTGCTCTCATCCCAATCCAACACCAGAGGGATGCACAGGCACTGACTGTCTTTGTTTAGTGGGTTTGAGAGGCAGGCAGTACTCCTGTGTAGGAACCATGTATCCTCACAGCAACTGGCTCGTTAATTTATCGTGAGTAACTATTTTGTCAGTTTTGAATATTAAGCCTTGAGCACAACTTATGTATTCCTTGAAAGCAAAAAATAAGACTAAAATTCTTTTCATACTCATGATTTTTGTCTAGGCCACCATTAGATTAAAAGGTTGGGAAATGCTCTAAAATGTATCCCACAGTATCCATAACCCGCTGGCTTCTGAGAGTCATGGCCTAATTGAGTTATTTTCTAAGTGGTTATTACAGTATGTCTTGGTCAAGAAAGGTATGTTGAAAGGATGTAAGGAAAACTCAAACTGAACAGCAACACTAAATTTCTTTCCTTAATCATGCCAACATTGTTGAAAAAGGTTGTGTAAAAAGAAAAAAAATGCACTTTGGAGAATATAGAAGGTTATGGCTTCTTGAAAAAGCTGAAGAGGAAAGCCAAATGTGAGAAGAGGAATTAAACAGTTATGTGTATGGTGTAGACAGCCCAAGATTGGGGAGGGGGGTGCAGATGGGAGCAGTGGAGGAGGTGTGTGTGTGTGTGGGGGGTGAAACAGTAGGCAGTGCCTAAGGCTGCATTTCACCCAAGTCCAGCCCTGTAAACAGAGATGTAATATATCATTGTTGCAATTAAATGTGAGTAGCTGTGAATGTCCCTTTGTGAGATGGGCCAGCACAGTGTGGTACACTGTTGTAATGTAAGTGCATTGTAGTAACAGGTCAGTCTGTTCGTACTACTCCTAAAACATTTCATGAACTAAAAGATAGCTTAGGAGGGGATGCAGTGACAGGGTGATACTTAGACTGGAAATGCTCAGGGGCCTCCAACTTGACATTTACTGGGTGGTCTGAAAATGCTAACACCGGCCCTGTATACACTCTGGCAGCTTCCACCTCTGCTCAGCCTATAGCCTTACCACGGAGGTGGGCTGTCTTGGTGTGAGTCTCATTAGGGGATTGTCACATGCATAGTGACCATCATAGCTGGCTTTAGGCACCAGCAAACCCTCGGTCACTGGAGGCCCTCTGGTCCAGGGGAGCCCCCAAACCACAGCGAGTTATCTTGTTTAGATATTTTGTTACATGTTTGTCAAATCAATAAAAACTAGTATGGAGCGCCTTCTATGTGGAGTCTGCATGTCCTCCCCGTGGTTGAGTGGCATTCAAAAGACATGCATGAATGGGCATGCCTTCGTTGAAGGTTGGGCATCGGGCTGGCACCTTGGCACCATAAAAATCGACTGCCAATCATTAGCGGACCGGAGTTCTGCTGTGGCGACCCCTAACCAGGAAAAGCCAAAAGAAAAACAACAACAACAGTTATCTTATACACTTAATAAACCAGCTGGATAATAACACTTATTTATATTTCTTTTAAAATTCAAAGCTATCTCAGGTTATATTAACAGTGTTTTGTCAAATAACATGTGTCACAATTTCATTAAATGTGTTGCCGCTGATATAATGCCCTTGACATACTTAAATTCTCTCTCTATTAAAACTAACATCACAGCCAGATGTAGTCACCTGTAATACCCATAGCTGCAAGGCTGTATAAGGGCTCCTCTTAATAATCCATGACGGTGTGGGGCCACAGAAAAGCTGCTGCTGGTTGGAGAAAATGAGAAAAAAAAATATTAATTTTCTAATTATGCTCTTTATCTGAAACAGAGCTGTGATAAAAGACAAAGTTGATTATAAGTGAATGAACATGATCAAGGTAAGCACTAGAGATCAGCAGCCCAGAGTGGCCAATCTTGGTTCCTACCTTTGATTTTTAACAAGAGTTGATGCTTCTTATCTTCAGCGATGGCTTTCTTTTTTGGGAAGTTTATAAATACTGCCTCAAGAATTCAAGGCAAACCCAAAAGTAATAGCAAAATAAAGGCTCAAAACCAGGAACATTTTGAAAATATTATTCTAATGCACTTAAAAAGTTATTAGGTTAACACATTTTGCATCAACATGCAATAAGTATGAAACTTGGATGTCTGGATTAACTGCAATCTTGAATGATTTACCAGCAAATCAAACTTTTTTTACAAGGGACAAAAAAAAAAAATTATGAGGTAAAATCAGGGGCAGTGACAGGTTTGGCAGGAAAAGGATTTGTGTGAAAGCGACTGTCCATTGCCCCTATGGTGCAGTGAAGTAGTACTGCCTTTTCACAATGTTTTGCTCTGATTGAGTTCTTGGCTATGTTTTTTCTATGTGGAGTCTGCAAGCCTGCTTTGTTTGTATGTGCATCTATCCATGTGCTCTAGTTAACCCCACCACCTCAGAAACATGCAGTAGGTGAGATGGAATTCCTCCCTTTTCCCTAAAGGTGAATATGCAGTGTGTGCACATACATGTATGTGTCTTTGTAAAAAACATCACTGATTTTTATCTATGCACACATAGAATGTTGGGCATATACATAACTCCTCTAACATTAAAAATGCAGTTAATAAGTAATTGTATTTCAAAAGTAAGGCATAAAGTACATCACAGAAAATTCAGACACTTAAAGCTTATTGGAGTCTGATGGCCCTCACATCCAAGACTGCATAAATGGATTTTGACATGGACTTAGTGGTGGCCTCTGCCCTCAGTTGCATCCATTCTAAAACCAGCTCAGCTTAGACATGAGTATACCAAAGATTGCTGCAGGTTGTGTGTGGGGGGGCTGGGGATACTGTGGTCATTATTTCTTTAATTTTCATCACAATCAAATCTTAGAGGTATGCACAGAAGGTTCTTGCATTTGGACAGGAGTCGGTATGGTCATAGATTTTTATACTTTTCTCACACACCTCAGAAGTGTACAAAGAAGGCTACTGTAGCTAATGTAGAGGCAGTGTACTATCTATGAGCAACAAAGCGGAATACATTACAATAATTATTTTTTTTAATTTTCCTCACAACCCCATATCAGGCACATATACAGGTGGCTGTCTTTGGGAGGATAGGGGTGAGGAGTAAGGAGGTATTCTATGCAAATGTATGACAGCAGTCATATGAAATATGCAACTGTGGTCATTTGAATGTTTGCTTTCATCCCAGCCTAATACCAAAAGGATGCATAGGCAGTGACCATCTTTTATGGGGGGGTGGGTAGGAAGGCAGGCAGTATTCCCAGAGAAACTTTGTGTATTCTCACAGCAATTGTCTTGTTAGTTTATTGTGAGCTACTGTTTTGTAAGCCTTGAACACTTAGCCCTGGGCACAACTTATGTCTTCCCTGAAAGAAAAAAGTAAGACTGAAATTATTTTCTTTTTACTCATAATTTTTGTTTAGACCACCATTGTATTAAAAAGTTGTGAAAATGCTCTAAAATGCATACCAGGGTATCTATAACCCTATGGTTTCTGGAGATCCCATCTTAATTGAGTTATTACCTAAACAGTTATTACTGTGATGCCTTGGTCAGGAAAAGTATATAGAAGGGATGTAAGAAAAGCTAAAGTTGAACAGCAACACTGAATTTCTTTTGTTAATCATAATTTCTGTTCAAGCCATCACTGGATGAAAAGGTTGTGTAAAAAGAAAAAAAACTTTAAAATGCACATCAGAGTGCATAGAAAGTTATCGCGTCATGAAAAAGTTGAAGAGTAAGGTGAAACATGAGAAAAGTAGAAAAAAGTAATGTGCATGGTGCATAGGGATTTGATGTCAGTGGTGATGGCTGTGGTGAAAAAGAAATACAGAGTTGTTTGTTTTCTAAACTGTGTTTTTCTGTTACAAGCATTTGTTGCTTTCTTTAATTCCAACCATGGCATTTCTTGCTTTCAGCTACAAATACAAGGGGATATCTGTAATAAATCATCTTGTTATGATTTCTCTTTCTCATTTTATAAAGGTTGTCCATCGGGATTTGAAGCCCAGTAATATCCTGTACATGGATGAGTCTGGAAACCCAGATTCCATTAGGATCTGTGACTTTGGATTTGCTAAACAGCTGCGAGCTGAAAATGGACTGCTGATGACACCATGTTATACAGCAAACTTTGTGGCTCCAGAGGTAAGGAAGCAATAACAGTTAAACATAATAAAGTATTTTTAGTCAAACTGTAAGTTTACAGATGAAAGCATACAATGCTGCTTTGACAAACAGAATATGTAACAAAACTAGAGAAAGAATACACAGTCTATGCTTTAGGAGTGCTCCTTTATAACAATAAAGGCAGGGCCTAAATAATGACTATTAAACCATTACTTCAGACCTTATTTTTTGGCTTGTTTAGTCATAAACCTCTCTCTCACTTATGAAAACAGCCACTCTCTGCTCAAGCTATAATAACCATGGATTCACTGTATATGTCACGGCCCAAATTACATTTGGCTGCAATTTACTGTAAAGTATTTAATTTGACTGAAAATGACAGCATTTGCAGGGTTTATATTGAGGATTTGTAGTTACCACATAACCGCTGAACAAAATATAATGCACTGTGTCTGATATATCTTTTAATTTGTAACAAAAAGACAGAAGTACCATACAAAAGTCCAGGTTCAGTCCAAGAAAACAAAATGTTTGATTTCTGCACAGTGAATGTCCTGGCTGCAGCCTACAGACTAAGTTTTATTTATCTGTCACTGCCATCCGAGAACACCGTACAGCAAATACATTCAGCTTTCCTTCTGGTATTCCCAGTTCCATTATGCTCTTTGTTATTGTCATTCTGTAAAGGATTCTGCTTGCTTCTAAGCTGTCAGTGATAGAATTATTCAGAAAGCGGTGTCCGTGTTATCAAAGATTGATGCAACCAGTTATTTTCCTCTTTTATCTGATTATTCTTTGTTCCATGTCCTTGATCTTAAAGGATTATAGAAAGTAAAAAAAAATCGACTGAACAGTTTACTAGAAGTCCACAAAAAGCCAAAAATGAGTGCCAGTTGTTTGAGAATCTACTTTCTCATTTATAAACACATGGCGTTTTATTAAGAAGATATTTTTATGGTTTACATGTTGCTGACTCCCAAAATGCTATATTTCTGTTTTTCATTCACTGACTCCCAAACATACTTTTACACTTTGAGTAGAGATTTGGATTTGTGTGAAAAACTTTAAAGTTGATAAGTTATCCCAAATAAATACAACATGCACACAGGCTCACTGTCACTCGTGCACACACATACATAAACACCTGCTCACACACACACACACAAAATTACAGATGTTGCATGATGTAAGTTCAGAAATAATGTCACTATTCATTTTGTCCTTTCAGCATTATATCTGTACTACAGATGTTTTCTATATTTGAAAGCATTTTGAGAAGTTGGTTACTTTCAATAGTCTTCTAATCTCAAGCTTCCTAATGATTTCCTTCCTTGTCGACATTACTCCTTCTATTCTTACCTCATTTCCGTACCCTCACTTTGGAAATTAAGAGAGCCTGAGAAACACACACACACGCGCACACACACACACACACACACACACACACACACACACACACACACACACACACACACACACACACACACACATCCCTCAGTATACTGCATGTAGCACAACCACCAGCACTAAGTTTAGAATTTGAATAGGCTCACATATAATAATCAGAACTGTAAACTCTCCAGCTGATTTATGTCACATTACCTGATCCATATTGTCTCTCTCTCTCTCTCTCTCTCTCTCTCTCTCTCTCTCACACACACTCTCAGGTGCAGCTGAATTATATCACATTACCTGATCCATATTCTCTCTCTCTCATTCTCAGGTGCAGCTGATTTATGTCACATTACCTGATCCATATTCTCTCTCTCACTCTCAGGGGCAGCTGATTTAGATCACATTACCTAATCCATATTCTCTCTCTCACTCTCAGGTGCAGCTGATTTAGATCACATTACCTAATCCATATTCTCTCTCTCACTCTCAGGTGCAGCTGATTTATGTCACATTACCTAATCCATATTCTCTCTCTCTCTCTCTCTCTCTCTCTCTCTCTCTCTCTCTCAGGTGCAGCTGATTTATGTCACATTACCTGATCCACATTCTCTCTCTCTCTCTCTCTCTCTCTCTCTCTCTCTCTCTCTCTCAGGTGCAGCTGATTTATATCACATTACCTGATCCATATTCTCTCTCTCTCACTCTCAGGTGCAGCTGATTTATGTCACATTACCTAATCCATATTCTCTCTCTCACTCTCAAGTGCAGCTGATTTATGTCACATTACCTGATCCATATTCTCTCTCTCTCTCTCTCTCTCTATCTCACTCTCACCTGCAGCTGATTTATATCACATTACCTGATGCGTATTCTCTTTCGCACTCTCAAGTGCAGCTGATTTATATCGCATTACCTGATCCATATTCTCTCTCTCACTCTTAGGTGCAGCTGATTTATATCACATTACCTAATCCATATTCTCTCTCTCACTCTTAGGTGCAGCTGATTTATATCACATTACCTGATCCATATTCTCTCTCTCACTCTTAGGTGCAGCTGATTTATATCACATTACCTATGCCATATTCTCTCTCTCTCTCTCTCAGGTGCAGCTGATTTATGTCACGTTACCTGATCCACATTCTCTCTCTCTCTCTCTCTCTCTCTCACTCTTAGGTGCAGCTGATTTATGTCACATTACCTGATCCATATTCTCTCTCTCTCTCTCTCTCTCTCTCTCTCTCTCTCTCTCTCACTCTTAGGTGCAGCTGATTTATGTCACATTACCTGATCCATATTCTCTCTCTCTCTCTCTCTCTCTCTCTCTCTCTCTCAGGTGCAGCTGATTTATGTCACATTACCTGATCCACATTCTCTCTCTCTCTCTCTCTCTCAGGTACAGCTGATTTATATCACATTACCTGATCCATATTCTCTCTCTCTCTCTCTCACTCTCAGGTGCAGCTGATTTATGTCACATTACCTAATCCATATTCTCTCTCTCACTCTCAGGTGCAACTGATTTATGTCACATTACCTGATCCACATTCTCTCTCTCTCTCTCTCTCTCTCTCTCAGGTGCAGCTGATTTATATCACATTACCTGATCTGTATTTTCTCTCTCTCACTCTCAGGTGCAGCTGATTTATGTCACATTACCTGATCCACATTCTCTCTCTCTCTCTCTCTCTCTCTCTCTCAGGTGCAGCTGATTTATATCACATTACCTGATCCATATTCTCTCTCTCACTCTTAGGTGCAGCTGATTTATGTCACATTACCTGATCCATATTCTCTCTCTCACTCTCAGGTGCAGCTGATTTATATCACATTACCTGATCCGTATTCTCTCTCTCTCACTCTCAGGTGCAGCTGATTTATGTCACATTACCTAATCCATATTCTCTCTCTCACTCTCAAGTGCAACTGATTTATGTCACATTACCTGATACGTATTCTCTCTCTCTCACTCTCAGGTGCAGCTGATTTATGTCACATTACCTGATCCATATTCTCTCTCTCACTCTCAAGTGCAACTGATTTATGTCACATTACCTGATCCGTATTCTCTCTCTCTCACTCTCAGATGCAGCTGATTTATGTCACATTGTCTGATCCACATTCTCTCTCCCTCTCTCTCTCTCTCACTCTGTCTCTCAGGTGCAGCTGATTTATGTCACATTACCTGATCTATATTCCTTCTCTCACTTTCAGGTGCAGCTGATTTATGTCACATTACCTGATCCATATTCTCTCTCTAATTCTCAGGTGCAGCTAATTTATGTCACATTACCTGATCCGTATTGTCTCTCTCACTTTCAGGTGCAGCTGATTTATGTCACATTACCTGATCCATATTCTCTCTCTCACTCTCAGGTGCAGCAGATTTATGTCACATTTCCTGATCCGTATTGTCTCTCTCACTTTCAGGTGCAGCTGATTTATGTCACATTATCTGATCCATATTCTCTCTCTCACTCTCAGGTGCAGCAGATTTATGTCACATTACCTGATCCGTATTGTCTCTCTCTCACTCTCAGGTGCGGCTGATTTATGTCACATTACCTAATCCATATTCTCTCTCTCACTCTCAGGTGCAGCTGATTTATGTCACATTACCTGATCCATATTCTCTCTCTCACTCTCGGGTGCAGCTGATTTACATCACATTACCTGATCCAAATTCTCACTCTTAGGTGCAGCTGATTTATGTCACATTACCTGATCCATATTCTCTCTCTCACTCTCGGGTGCAGCTGATTTACATCACATTACCTGATCCAAATTCTCACTCTTAGGTGCAGCTGATTTATGTCACATTACCTGATCCGTATTCTCTCTCACACTCTCAGGTGCAGCTCATCTATATCACATTACCTGATCGGTATTTTCTGTCTCTCACTCTTAGGTGCAGATGATTTATATCACATTACCTGATCCATATTCTCTCTCTCACTCTCAGGTGCAGCTGATTTATGTCACATTACCTAATCCATATTCTCTCTCTCACTCTCAGGTGCAGCTGAATTATATCACATTACCTGATCCATATTCTCTCTCTCACTCTCAGGTGCAGCTGATTTATGTCACATTACCTGATCCATATTCTCTCTCTCACTCTCAGGTGCAGCTGATTTATGTCACATTACCTGATCCGTATTGTCTCTCTCACTCTCAGGTGCAGCTGATTTATGTCACATTACCTAATCCATATTCTCTCTCTCTATCTCACTCTCACCTGCAGCTGATTTATATCACATTACCTGATCCGTATTCTCTCACGCACTCTCAAGTGCAGCTGATTTATATCACATTACCTGATCCATATTCTCTCTCTAACTCTTAGGTACAGCTGATTTATATCACATTACCTATGCCATATTCTCTCTCTCTCTCTCTCTCTCTCTCTCTCTCTCTCAGGTGCAGCTGATTTATATCACATTACCTGATCCATATTCTCTCTCTCACTCTCAGGTGCAGCTGATTTATGTCACGTTACCTGATCCACATTCTCTCTCTCTCTCTCTCTCTCTCACTCTTAGGTGCAGCTGATTTATGTCACGTTACCTGATCCATATTCTCTCTCTCACTCTTAGGTGCAACTGATTTATGTCACATTACCTGATCCACATTCTCTCTCTCTCTCTCTCTCTCTCTCTCTCTCTCTCTCTCTCAGGTGCAGCTGATTTATGTCACATTACCGGATCTATATTCTTTCTCTCACTTTCAGGTGCAGCTGATTTATGTCACATTACCTGATCCACATTCTTTCTCTCTCTCTCTCTCTCTCAGGTGCAGCTGATTTATATCACATTACCTGATCCATATTCTCTCTCTCACTCTCAGGGGCAGCTGATTTATGTCACGTTACCTGATCCATATTCTCTCTCTCACTCTCAGATGCAGCTGATTTATGTCACATTACCTAATCCATATTTTCTCTCTCACTCTCAGGTGCAGCTGATTTATATCACATTACCTGATCCATATTCTCTCTCTCACTCTCAGGGGCAGCTGATTTATGTCACGTTACCTGATCCATATTCTCTCTCTCACTCTCAGATGCAGCTGATTTATGTCACATTACCTAATCCATATTCTCTCTCTCACTCTCAGGTGCAGCTGATTTATGTCACATTACCTGATCCATATTCTCTCTCTCACTCTCAGGTGCAGCTGATTTATGTCACATTACCTAATCCATATTCTCTCTCTCACTCTCAGGTGCAGCTGATTTATGTAACATTACCTGATCCGTATTGTCTCTCTCACTCTCAGGTGCAGCTGATTTATGTCACATTACCTGATCCATATTCTCTCTCACTCTCAAGTGCAGCTGATTTATATCACATTACCTAATCCATATTCTCTCTCTCACTCTCAGGTGCAGCTGATTTATATCACATTACCTGATCCATATTCTCTCTCTCACTCTCAGGTGCAGCTGATTTATATCACATTACCTGATCCATATTCTCTCTCTCACTCTCAGGTGCAGCTGATTTATATCACATTACCTGATCCATATTCTCTCTCTCACTCTCAGGTGCAGCAGATTTTTGTCACGTTACTTGATCCGTATTCTCTCTCTCTCACTCTCAGGTGCAGCTGATTTATATCACATTACCTAATCCATATTCTCTCTCTCACTCTCAGGTGCAGCTGATTTATGTCACATTACCTGATCCATATTCTCTCTCTCACTCTCAGGTGCAGCTGATTTATGTCACATTACCTAATCCATATTCTCTCTCTCACTCTCAGGTGCAGCTGATTTATGTAACATTACCTGATCCGTATTGTCTCTCTCACTCTCAGGTGCAGCTGATTTATATCACATTACCTAATCCATATTCTCTCTCTCACTCTCAGGTGCAGCAGATTTATGTCACATTACCTGATCCGTATTCTCTCTCTAACTCTCAGCGGCAGCTGATTTATATCACATTACCTGATCCATATTCTCTCTCTCACTCTCAGGTGCAGCTGATTTATATCACATTACCTGATCCATATTCTCTCTCTCACTCTCAGGTGCAGCTGATTTATATCACATTACCTGATCCATATTCTCTCTCTCACTCTCAGGTGCAGCTGATTTATATCACATTACCTAATCCATATTCTCTCTCTCACTCTCAAGTGCAGCTGATTTATATCACATTACCTGATCCATATTCTCTCTCTCACTCTCAGGTGCAGCTGATTTATATCACATTACCTGATCCATATTCTCTCTCTCACTCTCAGGTGCAGCTGATTTATGTCACATTACCTAATCCATATTCTCTCTCACTCTCAGGTGCAGCTGATTTATGTCACATTACCTGATCCATATTCTCTCTCTCACTCTCAGGTGCAGCTGATTTATGTCACATTACCTGATCCATATTCTCTCTCTCACTCTCAGGTGCAGCTGATTTATGTCACATTACCTGATCCATATTCTCTCTCTCTCACTCTCAGGTGCAGCTGATTTATGTCACATTACCTGATCCATATTCTCTCTCTCAGGTGCAGCTGATTTATGTCACATTACCTGAACCATATTCTCTCTCTCACTCTTAGGTGCAACTGATTTATGTCACATTACCTGATCCACATTCTCTCTCTCTCTCTCTCTCTCTCTCTCAGGTGCAGCTGATTTATGTCACATTACCTGATCCATATTCTCTCTCTCACTCTCAGGTGCAGCTGATTTATATCACATTACCTGATCCGTATTCTCTCTCTCTCACTCTCAGGTGCAGCTGATTTATATCACATTACCTAATCCATATTCTCTCTCTCACTCTCAGGTGCAGCTGATTTATGTCACATTACCTGATCCAAATTCTCACTTTTAGGGGCAGCTGATTTATGTCACATTACCTGATCCATATTCTCTCTCTCTCTCTCAGGTGCAGCTGATTTATATCACATTACCTGATCCATATTCTCTCTCTCACTCTCAGGTGCAGCTGATTTATGTCACATTACCTAATCCATATTCTCTCTCTCACTCTCAGGTGCAGCTGATTTATGTCACATTACCTGATCCATATTCTCTCTCACTCTCAGGTGCAGCTGATTTATGTCACATTACCTGATCCATATTCTCTCTCTCTCACTCTCAGGTGCAGCTGATTTATATCACATTACCTGATCCATATTCTCTCTCTCACTCTCAGGTGCAGCTGATTTATGTCACATTACCTGATCCATATTCTCTCTCTCACTCTCAGGTGCAGCTGATTTATATCACATTACCTGATCCATATTCTCTCTCTCACTCTCAGGTGCAGCTGATTTATATCACATTACCTGATCCATATTCTCTCTCTCACTCTCAGGTGCAGCTGATTTATGTCACATTACCTGATCCATATTCTCTCTCTCTCACTCTCAGGTGCAGCTGATTTATATCACATTACCTAATCCATATTCTCTCTCTCACTCTCAGGTGCAGCTGATTTATATCACATTACCTAATCCATATTCTCTCTCTCACTCTCAGGTGCAGCTGATTTATGTCACATTACCTGATCCATATTCTCTCTCACTCTCAGGTGCAGCTGATTTATGTCACATTACCTGATCCATATTCTCTCTCTCACTCTCAGGTGCAGCTGATTTATGTCACATTACCTGATCCAAATTCTCTCTCTCACTCTCAGGTGCAGCTGATATATGTCATATTCCTTGATCCATATTCTCTCTCACTCTCAGGTGCAGTTGATTTATGTCACATTACCTGTTCCATATTCTCTCTTGCACTCTCAGGTGCAGCTCATTTATATCACATTACCTGATCCATATTCTCTCTGACTCTTAGGTGCAGCTGATTTATGTCACATTACCTGATCCATATTCTCTCTCTCTCTCACTCTCAGGTGCAGCTGATTTATATCACATTACCTGATCCATATTCTCTCTCTCACTCTCAGGTGCAGCTGATTTATGTCACATTACCTGATCCATATTCTCTCTCTCACTCTCAGGTGCAGCTGATTTATGTCACATTACCTAATCCATATTCTCTCTCTCACTCTCAGGTGCAGCTGATTTATGTCATATTACCTGATCCATATTCTCTCTCTCTCACTCTCAGGTGCAGCTGATTTATGTCACATTACCTGATCCATATTCTCTCTCTCACTCTCAGGTGCAGCTGATTTATGTCACATTACCTGATCCATATTCTCTCTCACTCTCAAGTGCAGCTGATTTATGTCACATTACCTGATCCATATTCTCTCTCTCTCTCAGGTGCAGCTGATTTATATCACATTACCTGATCCATATTCTCTCTCTCACTCTCAGGGGCAGCTGATTTATGTCACGTTACCTGATCCATATTCTCTCTCTCACTCTCAGATGCAGCTGATTTATGTCACATTACCTAATCCATATTTTCTCTCTCACTCTCAGGTGCAGCTGATTTATGTCACATTACCTGATCCATATTCTCTCTCTCACTCTCAGGTGCAGCTGATTTATATCACATTACCTGATCCATATTCTCTCTCTCACTCTCAGGTGCAGCTGATTTATGTCACATTACCTAATCCATATTCTCTCTCTCACTCTCAGGTGCAGCTGATTTATATCACATTACCTGATCCATATTCTCTCTCTCACTCTCAGGTGCAGCTGATTTATATCACATTACCTGATCCGTATTCTCTCTCTCTCACTCTCAGGTGCAGCTGATTTATATCACATTACCTGATCCATATTCTCTCTCTCACTCTCAGGTGCAGCTGATTTATGTCACATTACCTGATCCATATTCTCTCTCTCTCACTCTCAGGTGCAGCTGATTTATATCACATTACCTAATCCATATTCTCTCTCTCAGCGGCAGCTGATTTATGTCACATTACCTGATCCATATTCTCTCTCTCTCACTCTCAGGTGCAGCTGATTTATATCACATTACCTAATCCATATTCTCTCTCTCACTCTCAGGTGCAGCTGATTTATGTCACATTACCTGATCCATATTGTCTCTCTCACTCTCAGGTGCAGCTGATTTATATCACATTACCTAATCCATATTCTCTCTCTCACTCTCAAGTGCAGCTGATTTATATCACATTACCTGATCCGTATTCTCTCTCTCTCACTCTCAGGTGCAGCTGATTTATATCACATTACCTGATCCATATTCTCTCTCTCACTCTCAGGTGCAGCTGATTTATGTCACATTACCTGATCCAAATTCTCTCTCTCACTCTCAGGTGCAGCTGATTTATGTCACATTACCTGATCCATATTCTCTCTCTCTCTCTCACTCTCAGGTGCAGCTGATTTATGTCACATTACCTGATCCATATTCTCTCTCTCTCTCACTCTTAGGTGCAGCTGATTTGTGTCACATTACCTGATCCATATTCTCTCTCTCACTCTCAGGTGCAGCTGATTTATGTCACATTACCTAATCCATATTCTCTCTCTCTCTCTCAGGTGCAGCTGATTTATGTCACATTACCTGATCCATTCTCTCTCTCTCTCTCTGCAGCTGATTTATGTCACATTACCTGATCCATATTGTCTCTCTCACTCTCAGGTACAGCTGATTTATATATCATTACCTGATCCATATTCTCTCTCTCACTCTCAGGTGCAGCTGATTTATGTCACATTACCTGATCCATATTCTCTCTCTCACTCTCAGGTGCAGCTGATTTATGTCACATTAACTGATCCATATTCTCTCTCACAGTCTCAGGTGCAGCTGATTTATATCACATTACCTGATGCATATTCTCTCTCTCACTCTCAGGTGCAGTTGATTTATGTCACGTTACCTGATCCATATTCTCTCTCTCACTCTCAGGTGCAGCTGATTTATGTCACATTACCTGATTCTCTCTCTCTCTCTCAGGTGCAGCTGATTTATATCACATTACCTGACCCATATTCTCTCTCTCACTCTCAGGGGCAGCTGATTTATGTCACGTTACCTGATCCATATTCTCTCTCTCTCACTCTCAGGTGCAGCTGATTTATGTCACGTTACCTGATCCATATTCTCTCTCTCACTCTCAGGTGCAGCTGATTTATATCACATTACCTGATCCATATTCTCTCTCTCACTCTCAGATGCAGCTGATTTATGTCACATTACCTAATCCATATTTTCTCTCTCACTCTCAGGTGCAGCTGATTTATATCACATTACCTGATCCATATTCTCTCTCTCTCAGGTGCAGCTGATTTATGTCACATTACCTGATCCATATTCTCTCTCACACTCAGGTGCAGCTGATTTATGTCACATTACCTGATCCATATTGTCTCTCTCACTCTCAGGTGCAGCTGATTTATATCACATTACCTGATCCATATTCTCTCTCTCACTCTCAGGTGCAGCTGATTTATGTCACATTACCTGATCCATCTCTCTCTCTCACTCTCAGGTGCAGCTGATTTATATCACATTACCTGAGCCGTATTCTCTCTCTCACTCTCAGGTGCAGCAGATTTTTGTCACGTTACTTGATCCGTATTCTCTCTCTCTCACTCTCAGGTGCAGCTGATTTATATCACATTACCTGATCCATATTCTCTCTCTCACTCTCAGGTGCAGCTGATTTATGTCACATTACCTGATCCATATTCTCTCTCTCACTCTCAGGTGCAGCTGATTTACGTCATACTACCTAATCCATATTCTCTCTCTCACTCTTAGGTGCAGCTGATTTATGTCACATTACCTGATCCATATTCTCTCTCTCTCACTCTCAGGTGCAGCTGATTTATATCACATTACCTGATCCATATTCTCTCTCTCACTCTCAAGTGCAACTGATTTATGTCACATTACCTGATCCGTATTCTCTCTCTCATTCACAGGTCCAGCTGATTTATGTCACATTACCTGATCCATATTCTCTCTCTCTCAGGTGCAGCTGATTTATGTCACATTACCATATCTCTCTCACTCTTGGGTGCAGCTCATTTATGTCACATGAGCTGATCGATATTGTCTCTCTCACTCTCAGGTGCAGCTGATTTATGTCACATTACCTGATCCATATTCTCTCTCTCACTCTCAGGTGCAGCTGATTTATATCACATTACCTAATCCATATTCTCTCTCTCACTCTCAGGTGCAGCTGATTTATGTCACATTACCTGATCCATATTCTCTCTCACTCTCAGGTGCAGCTGATTTATGTCACATTACCTGATCCATATTCTCTCTCACTCTTAGGTGCAGCTGATTTATGTCACATTACCTGATCCATATTCTCTCTCTCACTCTCAGGTGCAGCTGATTTACGTCATACTACCTAATCCATATTCTCTCTCTCACTCTTAGGTGCAGCTGATTTATGTCACATTACCTGATCCATATTCTCTCTCTCTCAGGTGCAGCTGATTTATATCACATTACCTGATCCATTCTCTCTCTCTCACTCTCAGGTGCAGCTGATTTATGTCACATTACCTGATCTCTCTCTCACTCTCAGGTGCAGCTGATTTATGTCACATTACCTGATCCATATTCTCTCTCTCTCTCACTCCAGTGCAGCTGATTTATGTCACATTACCTGATCCATATTCTCTCTCTCTCTCTCACTCTCAGGTGCAGCTGATTTATATCACATTACCTAATCCATATTCTCTCTCTCTCACTCTCAGGTGCAGCTGATTTATGTCACATTACCTGATCCATATTCTCTCTCGCACTCAGGTGCAGCTGATTTATGTCACATTACCTGATCCATATTCTCTCTCACTCTCAGGTGCAGCTGATTTATGTCACATTACCTGATCCATATTGTCTCTCTCACTCTCAGGTGCAGCTGATTTATATATCATTACCTGATCCATATTCTCTCTCTCACTCTCAGGTGCAGCTGATTTATATCACATTACCTAATCCATATTCTCTCTCTCACTCTTAGGTGCAGCTGATTTATGTCACATTACCTGATCCATATTCTCTCTCTCTCACTCTCAGGTGCAGCTGATTTATGTCACATTACCTAATCCATATTTTCTCTCTCACTCTCAGGTGCAGCTGATTTATATCACATTACCTGATCCATATTCTCTCTCTCACTCTCAGGTGCAGCTGATTTATGTCACATTACCTGATCCATATTCTCTCTCTCACTCTCAGGTGCAGCTGATTTATATCACATTACCTGATCCATATTCTCTCTCTCACTCTCAGGTGCAGCTGATTTATGTCACATTACCTGATCCATATTCTCTCTCTCACTCTCAGGTGCAGCTGATTTATGTCACATTACCTGATCCATATTCTCTCTCTCACTCTCAGGTGCAGCTGATTTATGTCACATTACCTAATCCACATTCTCTCTCACTCTCAGGTGCATCTGATTTATGTCACATTACCTAAACCATATTCTCTCTCTCACATTACCTGATCCATATTCTCTCTCTCACTCTCAGCTGCAGCTGATTTATGTCACATTACCTGATCCATATTCTCTCTCTCACTCTCAGGTGCAGCTGATTTATATCACATTACCTGATCCATATTCTCTCTCTCTCAGGTGCAGCTGATTTATGTCACATTACCTAATCTATATTCTCTCTCTCACTCTCAGGTGCAGCAGATTTTTGTCACGTTACTTGATCCGTATTCTCTCTCTCTCACTCTCAGGTGCAGCTGATTTATATCACATTACCTAATCCATATTCTCTCTCTCACTCTCAGGTGCAGCTGATTTATGTCACATTACCTGATCCATATTCTCTCTCTCACTCTCAGGTGCAGCTGATTTATGTCACATTACCTAATCCATATTCTCTCTCTCACTCTCAGGTGCAGCTGATTTATGTCACATTACCTGATCCATATTCTCTCTCTCACTCTCAGGTGCAGCTGATTTATGTAACATTACCTGATCCATATTCCTCTCTCTCACTCTCAGGTGCAGCTGATTTATGTCACATTACCTTATCCATATTCTCTCTCTCACTCTCAGGTGCAGCTGATTTATGTCACATTACCTGATCCATTCTCTCACTCTCAAGTGCAACTGATTTATGTCACATTACCTGATCCGTATTCTCTCTCTCATTCACAGGTCCAGCTGATTTATGTCACATTACCTGATCCATATTCTCTCTCTCACTCTCAGGTGCAGCTAATTTATGTCACATTACCTGATCCATATTCTCTCTCACTCTCAGGTGCAGCTGATTTATATCACATTACCTAATCCATATTCTCTCTCTCACTCTCAGGTGCAGCTGATTTATGTCACATTACCTGATCCATATTCTCTCTCTCACTCTCAGGTGCAGCTGATTTATGTCACATTACCTGATCCATATTCTCTCTCTCTCACTCTCAGGTGCAGCTGATTTACATCATACTACCTAATCCATATTCTCTCTCTCACTCTCAGGTGCAGCTGATTTATATCACATTACCTGATCCGTATTCTCTCTCTCTCTCAGGTGCAGCTGATTTATATCACATTACCTGATCCATATTCTCTCTCTCACTCTCAGGTGCAGCTGATTTATGTCACATTACCTAATCCATATTCTCTCTCTCACTCTTAGGTGCAGCTGATTTATGTCTCATTACCTGATCCATATTCTCTCTCTCTCACTCTCAGGTGCAGCTGATTTATATCACATTACACATTCATTCTCTCTCTCTCTCTCAGGTGCAGCTGATTTATGTCACATTACCTGATCCATATTCTCTCTCTCACTCTCAGGTGCAGCTGATTTATATCACATTACCTGATCCATATTCTCTCTCTCACTCTCAGGTGCAGCTGATTTATGTCACATTACCTGATCCATATTCTCTCTCTCTCTCTCACTCTCAGGTGCAGCTGATTTATGTCACATTACCTGATCCATATTCTCTCTCACTCTCAAGTGCAGCTGATTTATATCACATTACCTAATCCATATTCTCTCTCTCACTCTCAGGTGCAGCTGATTTATGTCACATTACCTGATCCATATTGTCTCTCTCACTCTCAGGTGCAGCTGATTTATATCACATTACCTGATCCATATTCTCTCTCTCACTCTCAGGTGCAGCTGATTTATATCACATTACCTAATCCATATTCTCTCTCTCTCTCTCTCAGGTGCAGCTGATTTATGTCACATTACCTAATCCATATTCTCTCTCTCACTCTCAGGTGCAGCAGATTTATGTCACATTACCTGATCCGTATTCTCTCTCTAACTCTCAGGTGCAGCTGATTTATGTCACATTACCTGATCCATATTCTCTCTCTCACTTTCAGGTGCAGCTGATTTATATCACATTACCTGATCCATATTCTCTCTCTCACTCTCAGGTGCAGCTGATTTATGTCACATTACCTAATCCATATTCTCTCTCTCACTCTCAGGTGCAGCAGATTTATGTCACATTACCTGATCCGTATTCTCTCTCTAACTCTCAGCGGCAGCTGATTTATATCACATTACCTGATCCATATTCTCTCTCTCTCAGGTGCAGCTGATTTATATCACATTACCTAATCCATATTCTCTCTCTCACTCTCAAGTGCAGCTGATTTATATCACATTACCTGATCCGTATTCTCTCTCTCTCAGGTGCAGCTGATTTATGTCACATTACCTGATCCATATTCTCTCTCACTCTCAGGTGCAGCTGATTTATATCACATTACCTGATCCGTATTCTCTCTCTCTCACTCTCAGGTGCAGCTGATTTATATCACATTACCTAATCCATATTCTCTCTCTCACTCTCAGGTGCAGCTGATTTATGTCACATTACCTGATCCATATTCTCTCTCTCTCAGGTGCAGCTGATTTATATCACATTACCTAATCCATATTCTCTCTCTCACTCTCAGGTGCAGCTGATTTATGTCACATTACCTGATCCATATTCTCTCTCACTCTCAGGTGCAGCTGATTTATGTCACATTACCTGATCCATATTCTCTCTCTCACTCTCAGGTGCAGCTGATTTACGTCATACTACCTAATCCATATTCTCTCTCTCACTCTTAGGTGCAGCTGATTTATGTCACATTACCTGATCCAAATTCTCACTTTTAGGGGCAGCTGATTTATGTCACATTACCTGATCCATATTCTCTCTCGCACTCTCAGGTGCAGCTCATTTATATCACATTACCTGATCTGTATTTTCTCTCTCACTCTCAGGTGCAGCTGATTTATGTCACATTACCTGATCCACATTCTCTCTCTCTCTCTCTCTCTCTCAGGTGCAGCTGATTTATGTCACGTTACCTGATCCATATTCTCTCTCTCACTCTCAGGTGCAGCTGATTTATGTCACATTACCTGATCCATATTCTCTCTCTCACTCTCAGGTGCAGCTGATTTATGTCACATTACCTAATCCATATTCTCTCTCTCACTCTCAGATGCAGCTGATTTATGTAACATTACCTGATCCGTATTGTCTCTCTCACTCTCAGGTGCAGCTGATTTATGTCACATTACCTGATCCATATTCTCTCTCACTCTCAGGGGCAGCTGATTTAGATCACATTACCTAATCCATATTCTCTCTCTCACTCTGAAGTGCAGCTGATTTATATCACATTACCTGATCCATATTCTCTCTCTCTCACTCTCAGGTGCAGCTGATTTATATCACATTACCTGATCCATATTCTCTCTCTCACTCTCAGGTGCAGCTAATTTATGTCACATTACCTGATCCGTATTCTCTCTCTCACTCTCAGGTGCAGCTGATTTATATCACATTACCTAATCCATATTCTCTCTCTCACTCTCAGGTGCAGCTGATTTATGTCACATTACCTAATCCATATTCTCTCTCTCACTCTCAGGTGCAGCTGATTTATGTCACATTACCTGATCGTTATTGTCTCTCTCACTCTCAGGTGCAGCTGATTTATGTCACATTACCTGATCCGTATTGTCTCTCTCACTCTCAGGTGCAGCTGATTTATATCACATTACCTGATCCATATTTTCTCTCTCACTCTCAGGTGCAGCTGATTTATATCACATTACCTGATCCATATTCTCTCTCTCACTCTCAGGTGCAGCTGATTTATGTCACATTACCTAATCCATATTCTCTCTCTCACTCTCAGGTGCAGCTGATTTATGTCACATTACCTAATCCATATTCTCTCTCACTCTCAGGTGCAGCTGATTTATGTCACATTACCTGATCCATATTCTCTCTCACTCTCAAGTGCAGCTGATTTATATCACATTACCTAATCCATATTCTCTCTCCTCTCAGGTGCAGCTGATTTATATCACATTACCTAATCCATATTCTCTCTCTCTCTCTCTCTCACTCTCAAGTGCAGCTGATTTATATCACATTACCTAATCCATATTCTCTCTCACTCTGAAGTGCAGCTGATTTATATCACATTACCTGATCCATATTCTCTCTCTCACTCTCAGGTGCAGCTGATTTATGTCACATTACCTGATCCATATTCTCTCTCTCACTCTCAGGTGCAGCTGATTTATATCACATTACCTAATCCATATTCTCTCTCTCACTCTCAGGTGCAGCTGATTTATGTCACATTACCTAATCCATATTCTCTCTCACTCTCAAGTGCAGCTGATTTATATCACATTACCTGATCCGTATTCTCTCTCTCTCACTCTCAGGTGCAGCTGATTTATGTAACATTACCTGATCCGTATTGTCTCTCTCACTCAGCTGCAGCTGATTTATGTCACATTACCAGATTCGTGTTCTCTGTCTCTCTCTAAGCTGCAGCTGATTTAGATCACATTACCTGATCCATATTCTCTCACTCTCAGGTGCAGCTGATTTATGTCACATTACCTGATCCATATTCTCTCTCACTCTCAGGTGCAGCTGATTTATGTCACATTACCTGACCCATATTCTCTCTCTCACTCTCAGGGGCAGCTGATTTATGTCACATTACCTGATCCATATTCTCTCTCTCACTCTCAGATGCAGCTGATTTATGTCACATTACCTGATCCATATTCTCTCTCTCACTCTCAAGTGCAGCTGATTTATATCACATTACCTAATCCATATTCTCTCTCTCACTCACAGGTGCAGCTGATTTATGTCACATTACCCCATCCATATTCTCTCTCTCACTCTTAGGTGCAGCTGATTTATGTCACATTACCTGATCCATATTCTCTCTCGCACTCTCAGGTGCAGCTCATTTATATCACATTACCTGATCCATATTCTCTCTCTCTCTCTCACTCTTAGGTGCAGCTGATTTATGTCACATTACCTGATCCATATTCTCTCTCGCACTCTCAGGTGCAGCTCATTTATATCACATTACCTAATCCATATTCTCTCACTCTCAGGTGCAGCTGATTTATGTAACATTACCTGATCCGTATTGTCTCTCTCACTCTCAGGTGCAGCTGATTTATGTCACATTACCTGATCCATATTCTCTCTCACTCTCAAGTGCAGCTGATTTATATCACATTACCTAATCCATATTCTCTCTCTCACTCTCAGGTGCAGCAGATTTATGTCACATTACCTGATCCGTATTCTCTCTCTAACTCTCAGCGGCAGCTGATTTATATCACATTACCTGATCCATATTCTCTCTCTCACTCTCAGGTGCAGCTGATTTATGTCACATTACCTGATCCATATTCTCTCTCTCACTCTCAGGTGCAGCTGATTTATATCACATTACCTGATCCATATTCTCTCTCTCACTCTCAGGTGCAGCTGATTTATATCACATTACCTGATCCGTATTGTCTCTCTCACTCTCAGGTGCAGCTGATTTATGTCACATTACCTGATCCATATTCTCTCTCTCTCTCTCTCTCAGGTGCAGCTGATTTATGTCACATTACCTGATCCATATTCTCTCTCTCACTCTCAGGGGCAGCTGATTTAGATCACATTACCTAATCCATATTCTCTCTCTCCTCTCAGGTGCAGCTGATTTATATCACATTACCTGATCCATATTCTCTCTCTCACTCTCAGGTGCAGCTAATTTATGTCACATTACCTGATCCATTCTCTCTCACCTCAGGTGCAGCTAATTTATGTCACATTACCTGATCCGTATTCTCTCTCTCACTCTCAGGTGCAGCTGATTTATATCACATTACCTGATCCATATTCTCTCTCTCACTCTCAGGTGCAGCTAATTTATGTCACATTACCTGATCCATATTCTCTCTCTCTCTCTCAGGTGCAGCTGATTTATGTCACATTACCTGATCCATATTCTCTCTCTCTCACTCTCAGGTGCAGCTGATTTATGTCACATTACCTGATCCATATTCTCTCACTCTCAGGTGCAGCTGGTTTATGTCACATTACCTAATCCACATTCTCTCTCACTCTCAGGTGCATCTGATTTATGTCACATTACCTAAACCATATTCTCTCTCTCACTCAGGTGCAGCTGATTTATATCACATTACCTGATCCATATTCTCTCTCACTCTCAGGTGCAGCTGATTTATGTCACATTACCTGATCCATATTGTCTCTCACTCTCAGGTGCAGCTGACTTATGTCACATTACCTGATCCCTATGCTCTCTCGCACTCTCAGGTGCAGCCCATTTATATCACATTACCTGATCCATATTCTCTCTCTCTCTCAGGTGCAGCTGATTTATGTCACATTACCTGATCCATATTCTCTCTCTCTCAGGTGCAGCTGATTTATGTCACATTACCTGATCCATATTCTCTCTCTCACTCAGGTGCAGCTGATTTATGTCACATTACCTGATCCATATTCTCTCTCTCACCCTCCAGGTGCAGCTGATTTATGTCACATTACCTGATCCATATTCTCTCTCTCACTCTCAGGTGCAGCTGATTTATGTCACATTACCTGATCCATATTCTCTCTCTCTCAGGTGCAGCTGATTTATGTCATTACCTGATCCATATTCTCTCTCTCACTCTCAGGTGCAGCTGATTTATGTCACATTACCTGATCCATATTCTCTCTCACCTCAGGTGCAGCTGATTTATGTCACATTACCTGATCCATATTCTCTCTCTCACCTCTCTCAGGTGCAGCTGATTTATATCACATTACCTGATCCATATTCTCTCTCTCTCTCACTCTCAGGTGCAGCTGATTTATATCACATTACCTAATCCATATTCTCTCTCACTCTTAGGTGCAGCTGATTTATGTCACATTACCTGATCCATATTGTCTCTCTCACTCTCAGGCAGCTGATTTGTCACATTACCTGATCCATATTCTCTCTCTCTCAGGTGCAGCTGATTTATCACATTACCTGATCCGTATTCTCTCTCTCTCTCACTCTCAGGTGCAGCTGATTTATATCACATTACCTGATCCATATTCTCTCTCTCACCTCAGGTGCAGCTGATTTATGTCACATTACCTGATCCGTATTCTCTCTCTCACCTCAGGTGCAGCTGATTTATGTCACATTACCTGATCCATATTCTCTCTCTCACTCTCAGGTGCAGCTGATTTATATCACATTACCTGATCCATATTCTCTCTCACTCTCAGGTGCAGCTGATTTATCACATTACCTGATCCATATTCTCTCTCACTCTTAGGTGCAGCTGATTTATGTCACATTACCTGATCCATATTCTCTCACTCTTAGGTGCAGCTGATTTATGTCACATTACCTGATCCATATTGTCTCTCTCACTCTCAGGTGCAGCTGATTTATATCACATTACCTGATCCATATTCTCTCTCTCACTCTCAGGTGCAGCTGATTTATATCACATTACCTGATCCATATTCTCTCTCTCTCACCTCAGGTGCAGCTGATTTATGTCACATTACCTGATCCATTCTCTCTCTCACTCTCAGGTGCAGCTGATTTATATCACATTACCTGATCCATATTCTCTCTCTCACTCTCAGGTGCAGCTGATTTACGTCATACTACCTAATCCATATTCTCTCTCTCACTCTTAGGTGCAGCTGATTTATGTCACATTACCTGATCCAAATTCTCTCTCACTCTCAGGTGCAGCTGATTTATACACATTACCTGATCCATATTCTCTCTCTCTCAGGTGCAGCTGATTTATGTCACATTACCTGATCCATATTCTCTCACTCTCAGGTGCAGCTGATTTATGTCACATTACCTGATCCATATTCTCTCTCTCACTCTCAGGTGCAGCTGATTTATGTCACATTACCTGATCCATTTCTCTCACTCTCAGGTGCAGCTGATTTATGTCACATTACCTGATCCATATTCTCTCTCTCACTCTCAGGTGCAGCTGATTTATGTCACATTACCTAATCCACATTCTCTCTCACTCTCAGGTGCATCTGATTTATGTCACATTACCTAATCCATATTCTCTCTCTCTATCTCACTCTCACCTGCAGCTGATTTATATCACATTACCTGATGCGTATTCTCTTTCGCACTCTCAAGTGCAGCTGATTTATATCGCATTACCTGATCCATATTCTCTCTCTCACTCTTAGGTGCAGCTGATTTATATCACATTACCTGATCCATTCTCTCTCTCACTCTCAGGTGCAGCTGATTTACCATTACCTGATCCGCATTCTCTCTCTCTCTCTCTCTCACTCTTAGGTGCAGCTGATTTGTGTCACATTACCTGATCCATATTCTCTCTCTCACTCTCAGGTGCAGCTGATTTATGTCACATTACCTGATCCATATTCTCTCTCTCACTCTCAGGTGCAGCTGATTTATATCACATTACCTATGCCATATTCTCTCTCTCTCTCTCAGGTGCAGCTGATTTATGTCACATTACCTGATCCATTATCTCTCTCTCTCACTCTTAGGTGCAGCTGATTTATATCACATTACCTGATCCATATTCTCTCTCACTCTCAGGTGCAGCTGATTTATGTCACGTTACCTGATCCACATTCTCTCTCTCTCTCTCTCTCTCACTCTCAGGTGCAGCTGATTTATGTCACATTACCTGATCCATATTCTCTCTATCACTCTCAGGTGCAACTGATTTATGACACATTACCTGATCCATATTCTCTCTCTCTCTCTCTCTCAGGTGCAGCTGATTTATGTCACATTACCTGATCCATATTCTCTCTATCACTCTCAGGTGCAACTGATTTATGTCACATTACCTGATCCACATTCATTGTCTCTCTCTCTCTCTCTCTCTCTCTCTCAGGTGCAGCTGATTTATGTCACATTACCTGATCCATATTCTCTCTCACTCTCAGGGGCAGCTGATTTAGATCACATTACCTAATCCATATTCTCTCTCTCTCTCAGTTGCAGCTGATTTATGTCACATTACCTAATCCATATTCTCTCTCTCACTCTCAAGTGCAGCTGATTTAGATCACATTACCTAATCCATATTCTCTCTCTCACTCTCAGGTGCAGCTGATTTATGTCACATTACCTAATCCATATTCTCTCTCACTCTGAAGTGCAGCTGATTTATATCACATTACCTGATCCATTCTCTCACTCTCAGGTGCAGCTGATTTATGTCACATTACCTGATCCATATTCTCTCTCTCACTCTCAGGTGCAGCTGATTTATGTCACATTACCTGATCCATATTCTCTCTCTCTCTCAGGTGCAGCTGATTTATATCACATTACCTAATCCATATTCTCTCTCTCACTCTCAGGTGCAGCTGATTTATGTCACATTACCTGATCCATATTCTCTCTCTCACTCTCAGGTGCAGCTGATTTATGTCACATTACCTGATCCGTATTGTCTCTCTCACTCTCAGGTGCAGCTGATTTATATCACATTACCTGATTCGTATTGTCTCTCTCACTGTTAGGTGCAGCTGATTTATGTCACATTACCTGATCCAAATTCTCACTCTTACGTGCAGCTGATTTATGTCACATTACCTGATCCGTATTCTCTCTCTCTCACTCTCAGGTGCAGCTGATTTATATCACATTACCTGATCCGTATTGTCTCTCTCACTCTCAGGTGCAGCTGATTTATGTCACATTACCTAATCCATATTATCTCTCTCACTCTCAGGTGCAGCTGATTTATGTCACATTACCTAATCCATATTCTCTCTCTCACTCTCAGGTGCAGCTGATTTATGTCACATTACCTAATCCATATTCTCCCTCTCACTCTCAGGTGCAGCTGATTTATGTCACATTACCTAATCCATATTCTCCCTCTCACTCTCAGGTGCAGCTGATTTATGTCACATTACCTGATCCATATTCTCTCTCTCACTCTCAGGTGCAGCTGATTTATGTCACATTACCTAATCCATATTCTTTCTCTCACTCTCAGGTGCAGCTGATTTATGTCACATTACCTGATCCGTATTCTCTCTCACTCTCAGGTGCAGCTGATTTATGTCACATTACCTGATCCATATTCTCTCTCTCTCACTCTTAGGTGCAGCTGATTTATGTCACATTACCTGATCCAAATTCTCACTTTTAGGGGCAGCTGATTTATGTCACATTACCTGATCCATATTCTCTCTCTCTCACTCTCAGGTGCAGCTGATTTATATTACATTACCTGATCCATATTCTCTCTCACTGTCAGATGCAGCTGATTTAATGCTACCTGATCCATATTCTGTCTCTCACTCTCAGGTCTTGCTGATTTATGTCACATTACCTGATTCTCTCTCTCTGGCTCACTCTCAGCTGCAGCTGATTTATATCACATTACCTGATCCATATTCTCTCTCTCTCTCTCAGGTGCAGCTGATTTATGTCACATTACCTGATCCATATTCTCTCTCTCACTCTCAGGTGCAGCTGATTTATTTCACATTACCTGAGCCGTATTCTCTCTCTCACTCTCAGGTGCAGCTGATTTATGTCACATTACCTGATCCGTATTCTGTCTCTCACTTTCAGGTGCAGCTGATTTATGTCACATTACCTGATCCGTATTCTCTCTCTCACTCTCAGGTGCAGCTTATTTGTGTCACACTACCAGTTCTCCCTCTCTCTTAGGTGCAGCTGATTTATGTCACATTACCTGATCCATATTCTCTCTCTCACTCTCAGGTGCAGCTTTTATGTCACATTACCTGATCCATATTCTCTCTCTCACCCTCAGGTGCAGCTGATTTATATCACATTACCTGATCCCATTCTCTCTCACTCTCAGGTGCAGCTGATTTATGTCATGTTACCTGAACCATATTTTCTCTCTCACTCTCAGCTGCAGCTGATTTATGTCACATTACCAGATCCATATTCTCTCTCACTCTCAGGTGCAGCTGATTTATATCACATTACCTGATCCATATTCTCTCTCACTCTCAGGTGCAGCTGATTTATGTCACATTACCTGATCCATATTCTCTCTCTCTCTCACTCTCAGGTGCAGCTAATTTATGTCACAGTACCTGATCCATATTCTCTCTCTCACTCTCAGGTGCAGCTGATTTACGTCATACTACCTAATCCATATTCTCTCTCTCACTCTCAGGTGCAGCTGATTTATATCACATTACCTGATCCGTATTCTCTCTCTCTCACTCTCAGGTGCAGCTGATTTACGTCATACTACCTAATCCATATTCTCTCTCTCACTCTTAGGTGCAGCTGATTTATGTCACATTACCTGATCCAAATTCTCACTTTTAGGGGCAGCTGATTTATGTCACATTACCTGATCCATATTCTCTCTCGCACTCTCAGGTGCAGCTCATTTATATCACATTACCTGATCTGTATTTTCTCTCTCTCACTCTCAGGTGCAGCTGATTTATGTCACGTTACCTGATCCACATTCTCTCTCTCTCTCTCTCACTCTTAGGTGCAGCTGATTTATGTCACATTACCTGATCCATATTCTCTCTCTCTCACTCTCAGGTGCAGCTGATTTATATCACATTACCTAATCCATATTCTCTCTCTCAGGTGCAGCTGATTTATATCACATTACCTGATCCATATTCTCTCTCTCACTCTCAGGTGCAGCTGATTTATATCACATTACCTAATCCATATTCTCTCTCTCACTCTCAAGTGCAGCTGATTTATATCACATTACCTGATCCGTATTCTCTCTCTCTCTCACTCTCAGGTGCAGCTGATTTATATCACATTACCTGATCCATATTCTCTCTCTCACTCTCAGGTGCAGCTGATTTACGTCATACTACCTAATCCATATTCTCTCTCTCACTCTTAGGTGCAGCTGATTTATATCACATTACCTGATCCATATTCTCTCTCTCACTCTCAGGTGCAGTTGATTTATGTCACGTTACCTGATCCACATTCTCTCTCTCTCTCTCTCTCTCTCTCTCTCTCACTCTTAGGTGCAGCTGATTTATGTCACGTTACCTGATCCATATTCTCTCTCACTCTCAGGTGCAGCTGATTTATGTCACATTACCTGATCCATATTCTCTCTCTCACTCTCAGGTGCAGCTGATTTATGTCACATTACCTAATCCACATTCTCTCTCTCTCAGGTGCAGCTGATTTATGTCACGTTACCTGATCCATATTCTCTCTCTCACTCTCAGGTGCAGCTGATTTATGTCACATTACCTAATCCATATTTTCTCTCTCACTCTCAGGTGCAGCTGATTTATATCACATTACCTGATCCATATTCTCTCTCTCACTCTCAGATGCAGCTGATTTATGTCACATTACCTGATCCATATTCTCTCTCTCACTCTCAAGTGCAGCTGATTTATATCACATTACCTAATCCATATTCTCTCTCTCACTCACAGGTGCAGCTGATTTACGTCATACTACCTAATCCATATTCTCTCTCTCACTCTTAGGTGCAGCTGATTTATGTCACATTACCTGATCCATATTCTCTCTCACTCTCAGGTGCAGCTGATTTATGTCACATTACCTGATCCATATTCTCTCTCTCACTCTCAGGTGCAGCTGATTTATGTCACATTACCTGATCCATATTCTCTCTCTCACTCTCAGGTGCAGCTGATTTATATCACATTACCTAATCCATATTCTCTCTCACTCTCAAGTGCAGCTGATTTATATCGCATTACCTGATCCATATTCTCTCTCTCACTCTCAGGTGCAGCTGATTTATATCACATTACCTATGCCATATTCTCTCTCTCTCTCAGGTGCAGCTCATTTATATCACATTACCTGATCCATATTCTCTCTCTCTCTCTCTCTCTCTCTCACTCTTAGGTGCAGCTGATTTATGTCACATTACCTGATCCATATTCTCTCTATCACTCTCAGGTGCAACGATTTATGACACATTACCTGATCCATATTCTCTCTCTCTCTCTCAGGTGCAGCTGATTTACACATTACCTGATCCATATTCTCTCTCACTCTCAGGTGCAGCTGATTTATGTCACATTACCTAATCCACATTCTCTCTCACTCTCAGGTGCATCTGATTTATGTCACATTACCTAAACCATATTCTCTCTCTCACTCTCAGGTGCAGCAGATTTATGTCACATTACCTGATCTATATTCTTTCTCTCACTTTCAGGTGCAGCTGATTTATGTCACATTACCTGATCCATATTCTCTCTCTCACTCTCAGGTGCAGCTGATTTATGTCACATTACCTGATCCATATTCTCTCTCTCACTCTCAGGTGCAGCTGATTTATGTCACATTACCTGATCCATATTCTCTCTCTCACTCTCAGGTGCAGCTGATTTATGTCACATTACCTAATCCACATTCTCTCTCACTCTCAGGTGCATCTGATTTATGTCACATTACCTAAACCATATTCTCTCTCTCACTCTCAGGTGCAGCAGATTTATGTCACATTACCTGATCCGTATTGTCTCACTCTCAGGTGCAGCAGATTTATGTCACATTACCTGATCCGTATTGTCTCTCTCACTCTCAGGTGCAGCTGATTTATGTCACATTACCTAATCCATATTCTCTCTCTCTCTCAAGTGCAGCTGATTTATATCGCATTACCTGATCCATATTCTCTCTCTCACTCTTAGGTGCAGCTGATTTATATCACATTACCTATGCCATATTCTCTCTCTCTCTCTCAGGTGCAGCTGATTTATGTCACGTTACCTGATCCGCATTCTCTCTCTCTCTCTCTCTCACTCTTAGGTGCAGCTGATTTGTGTCACATTACCTGATCCATATTCTCTCTCTCACTCTCAGGTGCAGCTGATTTATGTCACATTACCTAATCCATATTCTCTCTCTCACTCTCAGGTGCAGCTGATTTATATCACATTACCTGATGTGTATTCTCTTTCGCACTCTCAAGTGCAGCTGATTTATATCGCATTACCTGATCCATATTCTCTCTCTCACTCTCAGGTGCAGCTGATTTATATCACATTACCTGATCCATATTCTCTCTCTCACTCTCAGGTGCAGCTGATTTATATCACATTACCTGATCCAAATTCTCTCTCTCACTCTCAGGTGCAGCTTGTTTACGTCATACTACCTAATCCACATTCTCTCTCTCACTCTTGGGTGCAGCTGATTTATGTCACATTACCTGATCCATATTCTCTCTCTCACTCTCAGGTGCAGCTGATTTATGTCACATTACCTGATCCATATTCTCTCTCTCTCTCTCACATTACCTAATCCATATTCTCCCTCTCACTCTCAGGTGCAGCTGATTTATGTCACATTACCTGATCCATATTCTCTCTCTCACTCTCAGGTGCAGCTGATTTATGTCACATTACCTAATCCATATTCTCTCTCTCACTCTCAGGTGCAGCTGATTTATGTCACATTACCTGATCCGTATTGTCTCTCTCACTCTCAGGTGCAGCTGATTTATATCACATTACCTGATTCGTATTGTCTCTCTCACTCTTAGGTGCAGCTGATTTATGTCACATTACCTGATCCAAATTCTCACTCTTACGTGCAGCTGATTTATGTCACATTACCTGATCCGTATTCTCTCTCGCACTCTCAGGTGCAGCTGATTTATATTACATTACCTGATCCATATTCTCTCTCTCACTGTCAGGTGCAGCTGATTTAATGCTACCTGATCCATATTCTGTCTCTCACTCTCAGGTGTTGCTGATTTATGTCACATTACCTGATTCATATTCTCTGGCTCACTCTCAGCTGCAGCTGATTTATATCACATTACCTGATCCATATTCTCTCTCTCTCTCAGGTGCAGCTGATTTATGTCACATTACCTGATCCATATTCTCTCTCTCACTCTCAGGTGCAGCTGATTTATTTCACATTACCTGAGCCGTATTCTCTCTCTCACTCTCAGGTGCAGCTGATTTATGTCACATTACCTGATCCGTATTCTGTCTCTCACTTTCAGGTGCAGCTGATTTATGTCACATTACCTGATCCGTATTCTCTCTCTCACTCTCAGGTGCAGCTTATTTGTGTCACACTACCAGTTCTCCCTCTCTCTTAGGTGCAGCTGATTTATGTCACATTACCTGATCCGTATTTTCTCTCTCTCTCTCTCTCTCTCTCTCACTCTCAGGTGCAGCTTTTTAATGTCACATTACCTGATCCATATTTTCTCTCTCACCCTCAGGTGCAGCTGATTTATATCACATTACCTGATCCGTATTCTCTCTCTCACTCTCAGGTGCAGCTGATTTATGTCATGTTACCTGAACCATATTCTCTCTCTCTCTCTCTCTCTCTCACTCTCAGCTGCAGCTGATTTATGTCACATTACCAGATTCGTATTCTCTCTCTCACTCTCAGGTGCAGCTGATTTATATCACATTACCTGAGCCGTATTCTCTCTCTCACTCTCAGGTGCAGCAGATTTTTGTCACGTTACTTGATCCGTATTCTCTCTCTCTCTCTCTCACTCTCAGGTGCAGCTAATTTATGTCACAGTACCTGATCCATATTCTCTCTCTCACTCTTAGGTGCAACTGATTTATGTCACATTACCTAATCCATATTCTCTCTCTCATTCTCAGGTGCAGCTTATTTAATTCTACCTGATCCATATTCTGTCTCTCACTCTCAGGTGTAGCTGATTTATGTCACATTACCTGATCCATATTCTCTCTCTCACGTGCAGCTGATTTATGTCACATTACCTGATCCATATTCTCTCTCTCACGTGCAGCTGATTTATGTCACATTACCTGATCCGTATTCTGTCTCTCACTTTCAGGTGCAGCTGATTTATATCACATTACCGGATCTGTGTTCTCTCTCTCACTCTCAGGTGCAGCTGATTTATGTCACATTACCTGATCCACATTCTCTCTCTCTCTCTCTCTCTCTCTCTCAGGTGCAGCTGATTTATGTCACATTACCTGATCTATATTCTCTCTGTCACTCTCGGGTGCAGCTGATTTATGTCACATTACCTGATCCATATTCTCTCTCTCACTCTCAGGTGCAGCTGATTTATGTCACACTACCATAGTCTTTGTCTCTCTCAGATTACCACAAAAGATATCATTACACATACAGAATCACATTACATTTGTGTGTTGGCAGAAGATAACAGTAAGCCTATTTCATCTGTTCTTAAAGTGCATCAGCATTCTACTTTGCCATACAACCACAGCTGATATCCACGTGTACTAATATTGTTAATATCGTATAGTGTGTGCTGACCTTCGGTGGATTCTTGAGTTGGAATCCTATAGACATCCAGGCCTTAACAATTATGTGTTCTTGAAATCAATTTTGAAAGAAAAGTGCTGAGACATTGATATATCTAATATTATTAGATTTGTTTGCTTTAGCCGCGGTGGTGCAGCGGTAGCTTTGTCGCCTCCCAGCAAGAGGTTCTCCCATTCGATTCTCTGCTGGAGCACCTTCTGTGTGGAGTCTGCATGTCCTCCCCACGGTCGAGTGGCATTCGAAAGACATGCGTGAATGGGCATGCCTTCGTTGAAGGTTGGTCGTCGGGCTGGCACCTTGGCACCGTAAAAATCTACTGCCAATAATTAGTGAACCGGAGTTCCGCTCTGGCGACCCCTAACCGGGAAAAGTCAAAAGAAGAACATTAGATTTGTTTGCTTAATGCATTTTGCCACTGTATCTTTAATTTTTAATTCATACAGGATGTTATTGAATAATTGATTTATTTGAATTTAATATTTTATGTTTCTTTGTATGTGCCTAAAGAACCTTTTGTCAAAAATGCTTTTGCACTTTTGCATTGGTGGCATGAAAGGAGATATTTTTTTTCTGGCATGGTGTAATAAGCTACTATTTTGTTTTCTTAGAGGTGCCTCATCAGAAAATATGAACGTGATCAGTAGTATCTCTAAGGGCTCAATGCTCAGAAAATATAGACTTTTGAGGAGAGATCTCTGTATTTCATACTGTGCCATTAAAGACCCAGTTGGTCTGGACCTGCTGTATCACTGCAAGTCCAATATCTGCACCAATACTAGAACGAGGGACCTTGTACTTGGCCCTATACTTCTCCCACAAGCTCTTTTTGTTTGACTTGCTATAGCACAGGTTGAATTGTTTGGTAAAAAGTGGTTGGAACTATTGTATAACAGTTTGAAAATGACTAAATCTTTTTACCTTTCATCAGTGGCAATCCTGGCTAGCATTAATTTTCACATTTTCTGATTTTCCTTGCCTTCTATATGTAAGCATTTTTATAAAAGTTACAGACACAGCTAGATTCCTTATTCTTTCAGGCTGACTTTATGCTGCTTTCTATAATGTTACTTGTTCTCTGGCAAGTCTAAAGAACGTACAGGGCTCTTGTAGAACACACTTTCCATGCCACAGTCAAGAAATCTTAAATGCTGAAGGTCAGCATTATGCTGCCATCTAGTGGTAAAATCCCAAACCTGTCATATTGTAAATTTATAAGTTTACTTATTTCCATTTTTAACCTTTACCAGCATACCTCTCAATGTCTTTGCTCAAGAATTCTTGACAAAGCTAAACATAATGGGGGGAGAAAGGCCCATAATCAGGGACACCTTTTAAATATTATTATAAATCTGTTTGAGAATTAATAGAACAATAGATTTTGCATTAATATGCATTTTCTGAACAATAAGGAGCTTGAAACTCTGTCTGATATTATTGACTGACTGTAATCCTCAGTGATTTATCAGAACATCAAACATTTTGTAAGGGAGAAGGCAAAAATATGAGGCCAAATTATATGAGGTGTTCTGTGAAACTCCAGACAGTTGACCAGGACAGACTGACTGAGCTCAATAGAGCCCTTTTTTCAGCTGAGCCCTGTGGAGAAAAGCTCCACAACACAGGGAGTATGATTTTTAAACATCAAACAATTAACAATGTGAGGAACAACACAATTTTGTAAAAAATAACCTACAGTCATAATAACGTACTATACACATATGTAGTTGTCCATCAAAGAGATTTGGTAAATGAAATATAAATGTGATTAAAGGTGGCTTACTCCTCCTATACAAAACAGTAGTACAATCTGTTTTTTTTTTTTTCACAAATCTGTATGTATTTGATCACTTGCAAGGCATCTGGTGTAGTCCAACATAAAAGACTAGCAGAGAAGTTAGACAACACTCAAAAAGATGTTAAGATGGTTGTGTTTGTGTCTTTCGGCTTTTCCCGGTTAGGGGTCGCCACAGCGGAACTCCGTCCGCTAATGATTGGTAGTGGATTTTTACGTACCGGGTTACCAGCCCTGATGCACAACCTTCAACGAAGGCATGCCCCATTCATATATGCCTCCACACAGAAGACGCTCTAGCTGAGTAAGGTAGTTAAAAAGGTGGTGAAACATACAGGTCTCACAGAGGGATGGAAAGTGTGTCTAAAGGGATAAAATAATAATTAATAGTGGAGTAATGCAAGTGGCAGTCATATGTGCAGAGTTCCATTTCCATGACAGAACCAGTCCTCTTTAAATCTAAGTGTTATTGTAGGGGGTTGGAAGGAAAGTGTGACTTTTTGAAGATAATACTAAAATGTACAACAGAATGAATAACAGGATGGTGTGAAAAGAATAAAGTTGTATTTGGCTAAATTGTAGGAATGTTCTGATGTTCTGCAGTTTAGATTTAATTACCCTGGAAGGAAAATTTAGGGAAAGCCTTTTGATTTACTACTGCATTAACCAGTTTGTAAAAAGACCTTAGGGTACTTACTTTAATTATACACATGGAAAATCACTGTAAAAAGCAGTAAGAGAAGTTGGGAGAGATGTCATATATGTGAAGAGGCACTACCACTAGAAAGGAGGCAGTTGTTCCTCTGAGTACTGCTATTCTGAAGCCCCCGTCTCCAAAGAATACAAATCTAAATGTTGAAAGGAAGGGCACCAATAATACAAAATATCTGACAGAAGTCTTATGAGGAAAGGCTAACATAACTTAATTCTTCACACTTACAGATAGGAATGAGAGAGCAGTACAACGGAGGATGATTTAATAATCATATGAGAATCAGTAAAGCTCAAGTAGCATCTTTCATAGAAGGAATTGTACATCAGTGTGTGCAATTTTGAAATGAAAGGCAGAATGTAACTTGAAAATGTGTGGAGTTTTGTCTTCCATTTTCAGACCCTTAGATCCATGGACCAGCCACCCAGTCCTCCTGTAGGTGATGAACTTAGCAGCACCTGGTGAGTTAAAGGCAGCACAGGGCAGACATAATGATATACTGAAAAAGAAGAGAAGGAATAAGATGGTTATGCGTTACCTTGCAGCAGTTGTTTCTTTGTAGGTTAGGAAAACGGCAGATAAGTTGCAGTCATATGTGCCATTACTTCCTATACTAATTCCTGCATATCTAATCCAGGCTGGTATTAGGAATTAAGTGAGATTAGAAAGTTTATTGTACATCATATATTTCCAGCAGCAAGAAAATCCAGAGCTCCTAAACAAGCCAAAACAGTAATCCTAGGTAAGGACACACAGTGCTGGTGATCTGTCTAACTCATGTAGGATGTACTGTACCAACCAACAATTACAGACAATGTCTGAGAACAGAGACTCATTTCATAGGTTGGTACTAGGCTATCGGTCCTAGGGCCTATACAAGCCTAGCCAAATAATTCCCCAGATATTTCTTCCCACAATATTTACTTCCCTGGACCCCTGGCTAGCAGGGTGACTGACGTGATCCCCAGGGTGAATTTCCTATCTCCCATCCAATCGTAAAGGTTCCTTTTGAAGAGGGCCAAGGAGGTGTTCCACTTGACATGTATGGGGAGTCTCTGGGTCAGGAACCTATCCCTCCAGCATGTTTTGCTCATTGTGATGACAAGGTTTAGATCCCTGGAGCGTGTGGCTCTGAGGGATTGGGATTTCTTTAAGTGGAGCATGTCCAACAGCTCAGGGTTTAACATGGCCTTGTATGTTAAGCAGAGATCACCTCTGAGTAGACGATATGCCACAAGAGTATAGCTGGAGTTTTTTTAGATGGTCAGCATAGTGCATCTGCTTTAGGCCTGTGATTCTTTTATTGAGGTATTTCTGCGGCCTTTCCAGCTGTTGCAGATGTCTTCTGAGGTACATATCAAACAGGGCGTTGTACTCTGTAATGGGTCTAATGAGGGATGAGTACAGTGGGACAATGACCTCCTATTTCTGGATGATAAGCCCTTAATGATGAGGTGTGCCACACAGAAGAATTTCCTGACTGTTGTGGCAATGTGGTTATCGAAGGTGAGACCACAGCCACCTGTGTCCCTAAGTCTCTCATCACACTTTCGGTGTTTAGTGTACTGCCACCTGTGTGGTAATTCATGGGTACATGGTTTTTCCCAAAGGGGATAACTGTACATTTCTTGGCATTAAGCTTGAGCCCGTGGCTCTGGCACCAAGCATCTGTTTCTGTAAGGCCCTTTTGTAGAATATCCACATCATTTGGCGATTCAATAATGGCTCCCAGTTTGCAGTCATCTGCAAACTTTGTTAGCCAGAGTCCCTTAGTGTTGGCCTGTACTTCAAGAAGTAGATGCCAAACAAGAGCGGTGCCAGGACTGAACCTTGAGGTACTCCACTTGTCACGTGTCTGGAGCTGGATTTGGAGTCAGCTACTTTTACTGTGTGCATTCTGTCAGTAAGCCAGTTGACAACCCATAGAGTGACGTAGGGATTTATGCCCAGCTTAGTAAGCTTATCTATGATTCCAGAGTGGGGGAAGGTGTTGAAGACCTTGGCGAGTTCCAGATAAGCTGTGTGGACCGCCTTACCCTCATCCACACCTCTGGAGACTGATTCAAAGAAGTCAATCAGGTTCAGGAGACAAGATCGACCCTTCATGAACCCAAACTGGGTGGGGTCCAATGTTTGAAGGTTGCCAATGTCTTTGTTTATAAGTTCCATGATAATGTTTTCCATGCCCTTGCAGATCAGGCTTATCAGACTGATGGGATGGTAGTTCCTGGGATCCAAGGTGGATCCCCCCTTGTGGGGGTCAGTGTGATCCAGCTACCCATAGATGTTTGGTACTCTTTTTCTAATGCTGTCCCATTACCGGATACTGCCAGCTATGTTGTCAAAGGTCTGATCCCATTGCACACTGGAAGTTCACTGGATGGCATCCATATTCACTTGAGCTAGTGACACTGCCACTGCTAGCATGAACTAGTGATGCTACCACTATAAGCATGAGCTAGTGATGCTACCACTATAAACACAAGCTAGTTACACTGCCACTATAGCTACAAACTAGTGATGCTACCACTGTAGCCAAGAGCTAGTGACACTACCACTATAACCATGAGTTAGTAATTCTGCTGCTATAACCTTGAGCTAGTGATGCTTCCACTATATCCACACACTAGTGATACTGCCACTATAGCTACGAGCTAGTGATGCTACCACTGTAGCCAAGCTAGTGACACTGCCAATATAACCATGAGTTAATAATTCTACTGCTATAACCATGAGCTAGTGATGCTACCACTATATCCACAAGCTAGTGACACTGCCACTATAGCCACGAGCTAATGATGCAACCATTGTAGCCAAGCACTAGTGACACTGCCACTATAACTACAAACTAGTGATGCTGCCACTATAACCACAACTATAAGGAATAGAAGTTACAAGCATTGTTGGTTTTAGGTACCAGTGAAGTCTGGCTGGGAACCCGTTATTTAATACAGCTCTTCACATACCTCTAAGCTGTCCAGATTTTCACAGAATGTTCACATTTTAGTTTTTGTTCCTCATAAAATCTGTGGCTTTGTGGTAAACACTGGCAGATAATTTGAGTTTCTAACTTCATATCCTCCTGTAAATGCAAGCTAATGTAAAAGCTGTTATTATAGCAACTTTCTAAGTTTTTATGAGTAATAATAAAAATCCATCCCTGATTGTGGGTCTTTGCCCCCCCCCCACATTATTTGTAGCTTTGTCCAGATTTTTTGGGCTACACGGTTGAAAGATATAACCCCACATTTAGAGCTCCTTCATACGTTTTGGTGAAAGCATCAAAACGTTATGCAGCACTCTTTGTAGGTAATAATTCATGTAGTTAATAAGTGGAAGTGAATGAAGGACTGCAGTGTGTGCTTCTACATCCATCCACAACTCTTTTTCCCCATTTTTGCACATGGGGTTGGGGTGTGACATCAACCCTGACAATCATCTAGACCTGCATCCCATTTAATATCCAAACATATCTCTTTGCGCCTTAAAAAAATTCAGATTTTGACTTTATGGCCCAAATTTAGTTATACACAGTTTTTGGAGATAAGCTTACAGTTAAATATGGGGCTTTATGATTTTGCTATGTCAGCTAAAAGCCATTTTAAGCAAATCTGCTGGTTCCCATCTGGTATTGTTAACTCTGCTAGGGTACCTGAATCCATCTATTCCTCACAGGAGCACATAAACTCAGGTAATCTTACCACATGCTTCTATTCTTGTAGCCCTGCTATGTCCCCTAACTCCTCTAATTCAAGTAGAAGTTCCCTTACTATTACTCTAGTCAAGGCATCCTGATACTGACAGTTATGTTTGCCCACATCCCCACCTCCCCCTGTTCTATCAGTCCTTTTAAGATCCTTGTGATAACCATAATGCTTAGTTTTCCAAAATTTAACTAAATCTTCTTAATACCATGAATCTGTTAATACTGACAGAGTGTGTGGCAAAATGAAAAGTTGAAGTCATGTGTCTTAAACTTTGTGTCCTACCATAGCCAGTTTTAGGCACCAGCGAACCCTGCGGTCACTGGGGGCTTCCAACCACAGCAAGTTATCTTATCCTGATATTCTGTCACATCTCTAAAACCAACAAATCTAGTGCAGCAGTCTTGCATACTTAATAAACTATGAGGGTAATAACTCTTATTTATATCTCCCTTAAAATTCAAAGATATTTCTGGTTGTAGTAACGGTGTTTTGTCATGTAACAGGCATCAGAATGCCATTAAATATTTTACTACTGACATAGTGCTCCTGGCTTAGTTAAACCCTGCTTTTGGACATTTTCTCCACTAAAACTAACTACATAGCTAGCTTTTAGTCCCTGCAAAACCATGGCTGCAGGGGACCCCTTAATCATCTTTGTCTGTGTGGGGGCCCCACAAAAGCTGCTGCTGACTGGGGAAAAATGAGGAATGAAAAATGCATTAATTTCCTAATTATGCTCTTTAACATGAACAGGGCTGTGATATGACCCTGTTAGGATGAAGATGATAATGAACATGAACAATATAAGCACTAGAGGGATCAGCAGCCCAGAGTGACTTACCTCAGTGCAAACTTTGGATTTTAAGAAGAGCTGATGCTTCCGATCATCAGGGATAGTATCACTTTCAGGTAGTTTTATAACTAATACCAGAACACCAGATACTATAACTCAATTTATTTGCTTAAGCATTCAGTACAATCCCAAAAATAATAGAATAAATGCTCAGAATCATAAATATGTTTAAATATTTATCTAATTCACTTAAAAGTTACTAGAATAACATATTTTGCATCAACATCTATTTTTGGACAATAGGTATAAAACTCAGATGTCTGGATTAATTGACTGTTTGTAATCCTGAATGATTTACCAGCAAATCAGACTTTTTACGAAGGATAAAGCAAAAGTATGAACAAAATCAGGGAAGGTCTGTGAAAGTAGGGACAGCGACAAGTATGCATTACTCCTCAATGAGATAAATCTTACTGCTTCTGCTGTTTGACGACTGCTAAACAGCAGTGACTAATCTGGTGTGGCAGTACCAATGGTGCACAAGGCATTGTTGTTTGCTGAAATAAGTACATAACTAGTACTGCTGTGGCTTATGCATGTGTGTGTGTGTGTGTGTGTGTGTGTGTGTGTGTGTGTGTGTGTGTGTGTGTGTGTGTGTGTAAAAAACATCACTGATTTTTATCTGTGCATGCACCCAATAATGCCAGGACACATACATTATTCTTCTGTGTATCAGTAGAAAATGTACCTAACAAGTAATTATATTTCGAAAGTAAGACATAACATATATCACAGAACATTCAGACACTTAGATATTCTTGGAGTCTGGTTGCCCTCACTCACCAGACTGTCTAAATGGATAATGGGGACTCCCTTTATCATCCTTGACTCTGTGGGGGCCCCCACCAAAGCTGTTGCTTGTTGGAAAAAAATGTATCAATTTTCTGAATACGCTGTTAAACCTGAATGGTGCTGAGATATGACCCTTTTAGGATAAAGCTAATAATAGCTTCTGTTTACAACCACACCTATTCTAAAACCAGCCCTGCTCAAATGTGTGTGTGTACATAAAGCTGCTACGGGTTATGAGGGGCTAGAGACTGTGTGGATATTACATCTTTAATTTTCATCACAGTCAAACCTTAGAGGTGCACACATGAAGTCATTATAGCTTGTATTTGAGCTGTGGGCAGTGTTTCTCACAGACCTCAGAGGTGTACAAAGAAGGTTACTACAGCTTGTGTAAGAGAGGTGTACTGTCTAGGAGCAACAAATTTGAATATTACTGAAATCATTCTCACAATCACGTACTAGGCACATATACATGTGGCTACCTTTGACGGCTGGGGTGAAGAACATGCTATGCTATGTATATGTATATCATCAGTCACTTGAAATATATGACAAAGGCAATTTAAATCTCTGCTTTCATCCCAGTCTAACACCAGAGGGATGCATAGGCAGTGACTTGTATTTTTTAGATGGTTAGGGAGGTAGGCAGTATTTCCAGATAAGATTTAAATATTCTCACAACTACTGTCTTGTTAGTTTACTGTAAGCTACAATTTTGTCAACTTTGAAAATTAAGCCTTGGGCACAAATTATGCCTTGAAAGAAAAAAAATAAGACTGAAATTCTTTTTTTCTTCATAATTTTTATTTAGGCAACCATTGGAGTAAAATGTTGAGAAAATGCTCTAAAATGCATCCCAGACCATCTGTAAACCTGTGGCTTCTTGGGCCCTGACTTGAGTTACTTCCTAAATGGTTATTACTGGGCTGTCTTGTTCAGGAAAGGTGTGTTGAAGGATGCAAGGAAAACTAAAGCTGAACCACAACAGTGAATTTCTTTCCTTAATCATAATTTCTGTTCAAGGGTGGCCACGGTGGTGCAGTGGTTAGCATTGCCACCTCACAGCAAGAGGTTCTCCAGTTCGATCCTTGGCTGGGGTGTCTTCTGTGCGGAGTTTGCTTGTCCTCCCTGTGGTTGCGTGGGTTTCCTCCGGGTGCTCCGGTTTCCTCCCACATCCCAAAGACATGCTGTAGGTGGATTGGACACTCTAAATTGGCCCTAGGTGAGAGTGTGTGCATGTGTGTGCCTTCTGTGGAAGGTTGGGCGCTGGGCTGGCAACTCGACACCGTAAAACTCCACTGCCAATCATGAGTGCACAGGTGATCCGCTGTGGCAACCCCTAACCGGGAAAAGTTGAAAGAAGAAGAAGAAGAATCATAATTTCTGTTCAAACTATTATTGGATGAAAAGGTTGTGTAAAATGCACTTCAGAGCATATAGAAAGTTATGGCTTCTTAAAAAAGCTTAAAGTAAGGCAAAATGTGAGAGAAGGAAGAAAAAGGTAACGTGGATGGTATGGGGAGCCCAAAAGGAGAAGGACTCAGAGGAGAGGACTGGAGGGTGTGGGGGGAGGGGGTGTTGAAATGTAGGTCCAGTCATCATTTCACTTTAAGTCCAGACCTGTACATAGACTTGTTGCAATGTATCACTGCTGCAACTAAGTGCCAGTAACTCTAACTGCCCCTTTGTTAGACTTCTCAGCATAGTGATAGTGTGATACATAGGCCTGTTGTAATGTAAACGCTTGTAGCTGCAGGTCTGTCTGTGGATACTACTCCTAAAAGTTTGCAGCATGAAATAAAAGGTTGCTTAGGATGGATGGCATTGTTAGGATGATACTTATACTGGAAGTGCCTAGGGGGCCCCCAACTTGACATTTGCAGGGGGCCCCCAAAATGCTAACACCAGCCCTGTGTCCTACAGCTGGGGTTAGAGAATGCAGCTGCACATGAAACATATGAGGATATGCAGGTAAGTGACCTGCATGCAAAAGCACAGAAGGCTCTCTTTATGAAATCAGGGAGAGAGAAAAAGAGAGAGAGCACACCAAGAACACCCAGAACATTTTATTAAGCATAACAATTAGGCATTTCTACACAGAAAACATAGACTCTGTAAAAGAAGGTGTATTCTAGAGTAAAACTGAATGTCTCCACACTATGTAACCTTTTAACTACTCTAGTGTGTGCAAAGATCAAAATTCCTGAAAGAAGGAAAATGCCCCTGGGAATGTGGTTTCTTGGTAGAATGGATAAGATGCCACATCTCCATGTTCCACTACTGCAGAACCCACAGTGGTTAAAGCCAGTATTAACTGCTGGAAAGCTATGTATAAGCATATGTAGTCAGTGTGAAACATTACCTTATTCATAGTGACCAGCGCATTCTGAGCTTCAACATTGTGTATTTGTGCCTAGTTGCTTTGTACTTAGTTCTTAGCTATACAGTATGTTTCTTTTCCAAACATAATGTCATCTAATGTAACACATAAATGAAAAACCTGCTACTCACCATTTCACACTGAGAAGGATAGTACGGTCTTGCAACGAGCCAAGCTTCTGACCAGCAGGAGCCAGTGCATCTTGCTTTATCTCAGGACAGTACTGTTATATATTCCTTTACTGGACCTGAGATCTGTGTTTCTGGGTAGCCTTTATATTCTTCATAGTCATATCTGTTCTGAGACTAGAGTTTTTAATAGGTGCAATATAGATGTAGATTATATAGGTATTCCAAGCCCACTAACTCTTAAGACCATTACCATCTTACCAGTACCCTCTGTCATGCCACACCTCCTTTCTCATGAGGGCCGTACCAATCAATCCCAAAATAAATTTATCTACCTAGTCATCTGGATTATATTTAAATGAAGATAGTGAGTCGTACTGCTTTAGAGGGGAAGTTCATTCCAGAAGTTTGAAAGATGCTTGGCTATAACCCTATCCATCCACCATGTTTTATTTCTATGTTAATAAAGATTTAGGTCCCTGGATCTAGTACTGGTGGAAATATTGGACTTACAGAGATACAGCAGGTCCAGAACAACTGGGTCTTTAATGGCACAGTAAGTGATACAGAGAACTCCCCTCAAACATCTATAAGAGCACTGAGCTCTTGGAGACACCATTGGTCACTTTCATACTTCCTGATGAGGCACCTGCAACTCGCACTGTGTGGGGTCTGTCTTTCAGCCAGTTTGTTATCCATCTTAGCACATATGGGTCAGTTTTTAAAGCATTTAGCTTCTTTATGGTGTCAAAGGTCTTGGCCAGATCAAGATACATCATTTGTACTGCATGGTCACCATCCACAGCCTCTGTATCCCTTTTGAAGAAGTTTGCCAGATTTTATGGACAGGTTCTACCCTTCACAAAGCCAGACTGTTGAAGGTCAGATAGATAGTTTATGAGGTTGGTTTATTTATTTTTGTTTACCAGGGTAGTGCACTGATCTCAATGGACCATTTTCAGGCACATCCCAGGTGAATAGGATCACACAGAAAATGAACAAAACATATTTACAGATGCAAGAATATTTTGCAACATCTAGTTCAAGAAGCAGTTTGCAATGCCAAAATATGGATGGATAAATGGAAATATGTTTAGCAGAGCTTTATGGATAAGATGTAGCCATAATGACTGAGATGGCTTATGTTAGAGGAATAGCAGCATACCATTGCAGAGGTAGTATATCATTATATAGGCCCATTAAAAGTATGTTCCATGGCTTTGCAGATGAGGCTTGTAAGGTTGATAGGTCTGTAATTATGTGAGTCTGTTGTAAGGCCACCATTATGGAGGGCATCACCACTGCAGTGTAACATTTGTCAGGGACAAAGCAGTCACAAAATTTAGATTAATAAGTTAAGGGGTGTATTTGCAAGGACAGTAACAGTATTAACTTAACCAGGTATTTTTCAGGTCAAATGGAAGAACTATTTTTGGTCTTGGTCAACACTTTCAGTAACTGATTTTTCGAGATAATGGGGAGAGTAAGGCATTCAGATATTTCTGGGCTTTGAATGAAAGTCTAGGGGGTGATATTGGCACTAAATTTTTTTGCAGGGTTATTGACAACATCTATTGGGTCAGAATAGGAATTGTCATTGTGAGTAAATTCTGGGCAGCATACAGCATTGATTAGTTTTCTAACATAACTAAAGAAAGACTGACCTTTGGCATCAAAGGCCAGCCTAATTGCATAGGCTCCTTTAGAGAGCCTGTTAGTGGTCTTCAGCTTTTTGTAATGCTTTTATATTAGTCTTCAGAAGTGTGGTTTTGGATCTACTAAATAAATCAAAGAGCTCCTTTCTGTTGTTGCATTGTTTATTTATGATGGTGGACCACTGTGCGGATTTGTTTTTGAATTTCTGATAATACTTGATTCTGGTAGGGGCTGCTAATTCTATGCATGTTTTCTAAATTGTCATATCATTTCTTAGTGAAGCTTGCTCCAGTATCTAGGATGGTGCAATCATAAGTGACTTATGACATTTCAGAATAGAATAGGTTGAGAGAGGCATGTTTGTAATTTCAGTCGGGCTTGCTGTTATGATATGTTAAAATATAGTTCATGAACAAAGTTTGTCATGGCCATCTTCTTTTATATCATTATTAAGCATTTTGTCATGGCCATCTTCTTTTATACCCTTATTAAGCATATTAACTTCTTTCTAAAGGGTTCAGGTCCCATGAATACAAAGTTATAGGTCTGCAATAAAATGTTTAATGGGAATCCAGACATACAGCCAAGTTTGCTAATACAGTGATATCCTGAAAGCTGTCTAAGCCTATATATGTGTGTCTGATATCAAAGAAAACTCAGAGAAAATGAGAAAAGTAGTCATGCAACACTTTTTCAGAGATTTTTTAGAAGCCCTGGAAGAAATATGTGCATAGTTTGCCTGGATTCCTTCCATAAGTGATCCCTAATACATTTGCCTCAAATATTTATATTAAGTATTACATGGCAAATAATGTTTTGCAGGAGTGATGTTTCAGGGAAGCAGGGATGAAAGGACTCAAGCAATCGGAGTAGGAACCAGGGAAGGAAGGACCTGAGCAAGTTATGTAACATTTAACTGAATAATTCTTAAGACAAAAAATCATATCTATACAATGTGTACAAATTTTAAAAAATTTAATGGTTTGTTTTCTTGCTTTGAATGTGTACGTATGTCACTGTGCTATGTGAGATGTTAATAAAGATGTTAAAAAAACACATTCACTGCAGAAGACCTTAGAAGTTTGAACTTCCATTTTCTCAGTGTCAATAAATTATACAGACCGCTTAACTACACTTAAAAAAATAATAATTAATTATGTCCATCAGCCAATATTACGGATAGTTATACAATGCATGTTGACTGCAGACCTGAACCAACTCATAAGCACAACACCAGCCGTAACATGAAAAATAGCACGTTAGCTACTCCTAGCAATAATTCATCCTGAAACTGTCAGAGCACCTGTGGCCATAGGTTGGCACACTTAAACTATATATAAGTGTATCTCACAGTAACCATTTGAAATGTCAGGACCAGCTAGAGTGAATACTGAAATATGGAGACTGAACAGCTGAAATAGCAGACTTATACATAAGAAGTCCGAAATGGCCATGTGCCAGAATACTCATTTTTCTTCGAGGTATGGCAATCTTGGAGTTGGTAATATACGTTTGAGGGATGTGAAGGGCTTGTTCCCCACATCAGGAGTGCAGAGGGACGTGTCTCCCTGCAAAAAAGAAGTTTATAGGAAAAGAGTGATCTTCACAACTGACTCTTCTCCTGGATTTTTGTTGTTTTTTTTTCCAGCGTGTCAGTAGTCAACATTTCGAGTCCAGGCATTTCAGAAGGGAGCAGTATCTTACAGAGCTCCTCTCTTCATCATTGACAAAACATGAAAACTTAGTAAGTGACATTTATGCTAAATGCATTCCAAGATATCATTATGCTAGGTGACTTTAATATAAATATTATAAGTAAACTTAAATGTCACCTAAGGCAATATCTCAACCTCAGATGTCTTGAGCAGATCGTAAACAGCATTGCAAGAGCCATCCCAATCACAAATAGTCTCCACTTCATATAACTATGACCAATGTAGGCTAAAGATATGAATCAGTAAATGTACTCTCCCACAGCTTCAGTGACTACAATCATATTCTTCCCACTTGGTCAGTGAAAATGTTAAAGAAACTTCCTCAAATTGTCATAGGTAGATCATTCTCTAAAATAAAAGAATAAGAGCTACTAAACAGGACAAATGCCATTGACTGGTCTCCATTGCATACCCAATCTAATCCCAAACTTGCACTATCATGTTTCTCAGACCATCTCACAGTCATCCAGGACCCTTTGCTCCCAGTAACAGGAGATTAAAAGAAAGATGCTGCCACTGGCTGACCACTACTTCAAGAATTAGATGAAACAGAGAAATGTTGGCTGCTGGAAGGCCTAACAATTTATTGCACCAAGAATGCCTGAATATTAGAAAAGCATGTAGATTATGCTACAAATGTAGCCAAACCACTATATCTTAAAAATAGATGGTCTTCTCTTGCGGATTGAACCAAATGCTTCTTGCACTCTATCAAAGAACTAACTGGACATATCACTGGCAAAACACCTCCAAATGAACTCATCAGAAAATAGCAATTTTGCTTCTGAATATAAAACATTCCTATTCACCTCAATTAATGCCATTAATTAAAGGCATTGCCTACACATTGGCTGCACCCATTCAAAGATCAGACATCAATGATTCTGGTCTATATTAGAAGAACAAAATGACAAAAGAGTGAACACTCTTTCGTTAACACGTAAAACCCAAAGTCAGAAAACAGCAAAGTTACGGAACAGCAATTTTTTTTCCCAAAAAAAAAAAAAAAATTATAAAGGCAATATAAAGTGGTGGTCTTTGCACCCGACACCCCCCCAAACATACTTAAATATACCAACTCTGAGATCACACTGCAGTGGAGAAAACAGCAAAGTTCTGAGAACAGCCCAGCGATTTTTTTCCCTTGGAAAAAAAATCACTGTTCCGTAACTTTGCTGTTTACAGACTTCAGGTTTTACGTGTTCATGAAAGAGTCTTTGCGCTTTTGTTGCTTCGCTCTTCTAATATAGACCCAATGATCCATATATTCTATTAAGTAAAGGTTCAACCTTTCACTTTAAAAATAATCTTGTGCAAAGAAGCCAAAATAGATATATATGCTGGGCAACCAAATCAAAATATTAGAAGCCAAATTCTGCAAATCCAACCCAGGAATAACTTCACAGTAATTGCAAGACCTCTGACTTTTATTTTCAACCTTTCATTTACTCCTGGTATTGTACCACCTCCTTTCAAACAAGCCAATGTTATATCTTTTCCTAAAACTGTTCATCCCAAATTCACTTTAAGTACTACAGTCCTATTACTGACCACTGTCTAAAATCTGTAAAAAATAGTTTACAAATATTCAATCACATTAATAACTACAGGCGTCTCTGTGATGAACATTATGGGTTTAGGAATGATTTCAAGACTATGCATAATAGTTAAGGCATTTACCTCACAGACAAGAGGTAATGGGCTTGATTCTCACCAAGGGAAATTAGCTAGGTTTTTAATAGTCAAGAAAGGCAGCTAGCCTAGTACTTACCTATAAACTTATGAATCACTGCTCTTTGTACATTTATGAGTGAAAGAAAAATTAACAGCAGACATTTTCATTGATGAGATGACAGCCACAGAGACTGTCAGCCATCAGCTACTTCTAAATCAAATAATTATATTTAGTTTTGAACAGAATACAATTTTATGGTCAAAATATTACTTATCAGTCAGAACATTGTAAGCCTTGGTGAACGCACATATCTCAGATGCAGGAATATTCTGTGGAGCTACCCAAGTGTCCATGTTAGAACCACTTCTATTTTCTTTCTTTATCAATGATTTAACGTACGGTATATTTTCTCAAAAAATGATTCTTAAGCCAATGAATTTCTCAAGCTACATTCTGACAGTTCTGTCACAACTCTTACAAAAACTAACTGATTGGAGCAAAGCTGATACACTTAGCATTAACACATTGAAATCAGAAGTTATGCTCTTTAGAAAACAGCAACGTTTAGCAAAACAGTCTCATTTCATAATCAAAGTGCGATATCTACCACTGCTACCAATATGTGATGGCCACCAATATGTGTCATCCCCACGCTGGGCCAGTAATCAAGGAGCCTGAATCCTCACCACTGACACTGGAGAGGGATGTGCACTTGGAATACAAATGAATACACTCAATATTTACAGATGTAGACCTCTCTGCATCGAATACACTTTCCCTTAAGAGCACACATGGAACACACTCAGCCCAGGGTCTGGCTGTCTCTATATCTCGCTCCCTCCAGATCCCCAATAAGACTTCCCACTGGTACAGCTGTAGGGTTAGGTCCTCAGCTGAGTGTCCAAGCCCAGTCCTCCAGTACCCTCTCTGTGAACCCAGTGCTTTGTGTCCCTGCCCTGAGTAGCTGACAAACACACACACACACACACACACACACACACACACACACACACACACACCTGGAAAAGGCTGGCATAGATTACCCGCTCTACCAGCTTTGCCCAGACTATGAGGCAGAATCATTGCCACCAGTCAGTTATTATAAGGCTCTTACAAAGGGTATCCAATTATATGGTGCAATATTAATACTAATACAAATGGTAGTAGTTGACCAAGATGACTAGGTTGTCTGAAGTGGCCCACACAGTGTCACCAGATAAATAGGAGCACTATCAAAGGTTAAGTACTTTCTACAATGACCAGCCAGACTAAAAGTTTTAAATATATTTAATAATAAATAATAAAGGAGCATGAACATACTGAATACATATTCACAGTAAACCACAGAGTTCATATCACAGGAAATATTGAAAAGAACATTGATGGACAGACTCAGACAAATAAAGAAAAACAATATCTAAACTACGCTTCACTGTACAACCCAACAGGTAAAAACAAGCTCGACCACTACAGCTGATACATACAAAACATTAATAGAAAAACAATAAAAAAAGTAAAAGGGTAGAACAAAACCATTCATAAGACCATTCTAAAAAACTATAAAATCAATGCCTTAAGGCAGTTGCCTGTAAAACTGGTTTGCCAGAAGCATTATTATTTAAACCAGGGAACAAATCTGCTTTTAATAAAATACGCCACCTAAGTTCAACATGTTCAGTAATGTTTCTAATATCCCATCCCTTAATGGTATGTTCAGTGCACTCTAAAACAGTAAACTAAAACAATGAGCAGAGCCAGAATCAAATGCATGTTTAGCTAAAGCTGCTGCACCCTTGGCATTTTGAAAGAGTTTGAATGTGATTTATTATGCAAACTGTCAAGCGTGAAACAGTTTTTATGTAGGAAAAACAAACTGGATGCTGAAAGACAGAATACTTGAACATGTTGGGAAAATTCACAACAAAAAACCTTGCAAACGCTTTAGCCAAACACGTATTTGATTCTGGCATTTTTAGAATGGTTTTATGACTGGTTTTGTCCTACAACTTCCTGAGTAGCCATGTGACCTGATTGTTTTTTATGATTGGGTAACTTGTACTTTAACAGTGTTACAGTTTGTATGGAGTATTTTGATCTGAAGAAGTGGCCTCCAGCCATTAAAGCGCGTACCTTTTACTTTTTTTTTTATTGTTTTTCTATTAAAGTTTTATATGTATTAGCTGTGGTGGTCGAGCTTGTTTTTACCTGTTGGATTGTATTTTGTACTAACTCAACCTTCATTCATTTGGTATACCTCTGTTTGTTGTTTAAGCCTCACTATATTCCTGACTAAATCTAAACGAGTCACTGTTCCCTAGTTAAGTTACTTGCTGCCGCAAGGCAAGATGTTGTGGGTGAGAATCTTTCTAGTCAGGCTTCCAAAACAGAATACTCAATACTCTGAGATTTCTCAATATAATATCTAAAATATAATTTCCAAGAGGGCTGGCAGAATGATATCATCTGGTCACCTGACTCTAGGTTCTCACAATATCTCCTTTTGAAGTTTGAGACAGGACTTTAGCAGACTGCTGCAATACACATTTAGACCTTTTATGGCAGTGCCTAGGAGCCAGAAACATTAACAACACTTCCCCTCTTCTTTACAAAAGCTAACAGATAATGGCTGCCCCCAGACCTACCGTCTCTGGTCCCATTCAGCACTGTGGGGCACATTTTAATGATTTAACAGCTCATTTATATTTCCCTTATTTTTCTTAAAATAAGCCAGCTGGATAACATTTGCTGTGCCAGTGTCCTCTATTAAAACATATACATTTAATTCAGATGCCATAATACATGTACATTTTCTTCATTTCATCAGGGTGCACTGCTGATACATTTTAACACAATTAACACAAGCAAAGCTCACAAATACAGCTTCATCACAAGCATCTCTACAAATCAGTTTGATATACTAATGACATGTAATTATTTACAAAATTCCCGATAGCGGTGCTGGCACAAGTCATACATTCACTGCCCTACTTCTGCCTGGCATGGTTGGCAGTACCTCCTATCGCCACACAAAAGATTTGTAAGAAAAAACATCCCAATAGCGCACTAACAGACATATCTAGGACTAACATGGAACCCTAACTTAATCTTCAAACAACACATACAATCAACTTTTAATTGATGAGTCAGTTCTAATGATGATACAGAATATTATTAGCCCATCTGCTGTCACTGGATGCTCAACAAGCTGTAGCCAGAAACATGATGATCTTAAACTTAGTCTAGCATACCCCTCATTACCTGTCATTCCTCATTTAATATCCAGTTACTCCACTCTACTGACAACAAAATCCACCACTTTGCTTTTTTGGCTAGTGCATACATCTACCACTGCAATCTATTAAAAAATATGTATGTGGCTTCTTTCTATAAGAGAAAGCATGCATGCTGTTTAAAGCACTTATATTCAGAAGTGTTACTCAACAATACTGCCTACATCTCAGTACCCTACTGTTGTGGAATAGGCATATAGAAAGAGTGTTACACCTTCAGATGCTGTTGCCTTTAAGAAGACACTACCTTAGGAAAGGTAATAGGTGATAAGGCATTTATTAGTCTAGCCCCACCACCCGGAATCACTTACTTACTAACATTATAAAAAATATATTCTAAAGGGCATACGTAAGCTCAAACAGCTCTTATAACTTTTGCATGTGCTTCAAAGGCTTTGGATGAGTACTCTAAGCATTCATCTGACAAAGTAAACCAATGGTGCCATTTTATAATCATAAGGTTACGTATGTATATGTCATAAATAAGTGTTATATTGTTTTGTTTTTTAATTTATTTTGCTTTTGTTTATCAAGTTTGTCTGGCTGAGTTTAGTCAAAAAACATTTCAGCAGAGGCCTGGGGAGAAAAGCTCTGACGTATTACAAATATTTTTGAACAGACATTCAGTAATAAACATGAACAAGACATTGAATGATATATATTAAGAATTACATATTCATTTGCTAGTTAGATTACATTCATATGAAATAAAGGCAACTGTTACAATATAAAATATACGTATGTATTAGTAGATGTTGAATATTGGGTTTATCAAATAGATAATAGATCATGTGGACGGCGCAGTGGTGCAGCGGTAGCGTTGTCACCTCACAGAAAGAGGTTCTCTGGTTCGATTCTCAGCTGGAATGCCTTCTGTGTGGAGTCTGCATATCCTCCCTGCGTTTGTGTGGGTTTCCTCCGGGTGCTCCGGTTTCCTCCCATGTTACAAAGGCATGCATCTGGAGCCTTCTCCCCGGGCCTCCGCTGAAAATTGGCTTCGCTCCAAGTCAGACTTTCCCAGTTAACAAATGTTAAATAAATGTGATTAGTGCACAGAAATTCAAAGAAATTGAGTGGAGGGAAGGAACTAGGTAAGGCAGAAAATGTTATTATTGCAGTAAAGAGGTGGCGTATTAAGCAGGTTCACAGCTATTTATATGTATGGCTATCATAAGTTTTGTATTAGAAGTATAGACGGGGGTGAGCAGTATCACAAAACTATGTATATGGCTGGAAGATGCTAGTAAAACCATTTAGGCATAGGTGAAAAACAGTTGTGTGGTACAGGATTCTGAATAAAGAGAAATGGTTTATTGATATGGCAAGCTGAAGATAATGGTTGCATTTATCTTCAAGATATTCAGGATCAGATACATCAATTTGATAGGTTAAGGTTTCCTTGTGTCTTAAATTAGTTTGCATTCTGAATGGATTTCACTGGTAGTGGGATGTGATTACTTATTAGATACTCTAGTCTGTTTAGACTTTTACAGTTTTATTTTATTTATTTATTTTATTTATTTTACATTTATTTACCAGGATGGTCTGACTGGACACAGGTCCATTTACAGCGGAGGCCTGGGGAGAAAAGCTCCACAGTAAAGGAAAAAAACAGAATAAGAGACAGACAAGCACATATAAGCAATATTAGTGTATACAAATACAACATGGATAACATAAAGTAACACTGAACTGGAGTATAAACAATGAAGCGTATTTACAGTATGTATAATAGGAAGGAAGATGTGTAGCATTGAAAAACAGTGAAAATTATGTAATGCATGAACATAGCCAGGTACACACACACACACACACACACACACACACACACACACACACACACACACACACACACACACACACACACACACACACACGCACACACACACACACGCACACACACACGCACACAAATACGCGCACACACTATCCCCGGGATTCATGAAGCTCGGCGCAAGAATGGCGTTAGCCTTGCGCCGACCGTGCGACATAGAGATGGCACAGCAGCACCACATGCATATTAATGAAAGCACTCTGCCGCAACGGCCACATGCATAGGAAACGTACGCGAGTGCAGGGAGCGTGTCTAAGCACTGCACAGAGGTGTGAACATGTCAGCTGCATGCGCGCAACCTAAAATGCTGACTAGTACAGCCTGCCTCTAATAATAATCTCTCCTGTCAGTGTCCGTGGACACTGAAATGTATGCAAAGCATACGAGACAGTTTTGCGAACACCAAAATAAAAAGTAAACACAAAGCCACGTAGCTGAATATTGAGTCGCCATCCCTCGAACAAATGACATTTAAAACCCCGTGCCCGTAGTCCATTGTAGTGTTGATAGTTATAACAAGTGGAAGCAAAATGCAGCTTGTTAGCATGAGGCCACCATTTGCTAAGCCTAGCCCAATGGTTAGGGTTACCACCTGTCCCACATTGTGAGGGACAGTGCCCCTCTGGGCAGTTGTGTCCATACCAAAACCATTATAAATGTCAAATGTCCTGCGATTGTAGGACATTATTATGTCCCATATTTTACGTAATAGTCACATACAGTACTTATTTCCATATGTAAAATACCTAAATGTTACAAGAAACAGAATAAGCAACTAAATGAAGCAGAATAAGCAACTAAACTGCTACAACAATAAGCTTACATTTAGGCATAAAACTAAAGTACTATCCTTTGTAGTGACCGTTGGTATGTGTTGGCTGTAAAATCTGATGTGTGTCCCGAAAATGTCCCATTTTGGTCATATGACAAGGTGGCAACCCTACCAATGCTCAATATCTGCCTATTTGTGGTCCAAGTCATCCTTGTCAGGATGGCCCAAAGATGAACGGGTATTACCCGGGTCTACCTACCATGTCATGAAAGATAAGTATTTGCATGTACCTATGTGCATGAAGTACAGCATGTGGATGATCAGAAATGCTAGGGTAGTCCTCACAACCATATTGGTCCCAGAGACCTGTAGTGTACGCAATGTGTTCTGTTGACTGTGCCATGGGCCATCAACCAGAGAAGGGATGGATGGTGTGTGTGGAATATGGGGGTGGGGGGTGACGGGTAATGTAATAATTCGCCAAGGGGAGACTGGGTTGGATGCACAATAGGTTAACTGGAGGTGTACGAGGGAGCAGTGGATGAATCAGAAAGAAAACCAAAGAACAAGCATTCACATCTGCAATACAACCTGACAGGCCATACTGTAGAACACAATCCCACAAACATATGAACATTAAAATGTGCGATACACATGTACAGAAACATTACCGGCACATACCCACATCATGGTCTGGCCTGAACTGAGCCATCCAACTCCAACACACCTGGATACATAATTGAATACCCATCATCCCCTCCACAGCACGCCACCCCTCCCCTTCCTGAATGTCCACCAAAACCACTCATACTCGGGCTGCTAGCTTGGTGCAGCCATATCTGCACATAGTGACCCCTACTCATATCTAGTAGGTAGTCTCACCCTAGGCAGTCTCAGGATTGCAAACTATGTATCCCTTGCATATATAACCCTACCTCATTTTTGTAAAGCCAAAAGAATCGAGGTCATTGGTCCCCACAATTTTTGGATATCCCTCATGGGACAAGTATCTGTTCT
>NC_056725.1:1775611820-1775654320 GCF_019279795.1 Protopterus annectens | reverse complement strand
GGCATGGAGAAAGGGGCTAGTGATTGTGAATGGCAGTGAAATTTCAGTTGACAACGGTTAATGTATTCATATTCTTGACAGCCAGAAGAGGGTTCATACTGTACTGTAGTATTGTAGCTGATGGAAAAAATGTTTTATTTTTTTTAGGTTTTCATTTTCTACCCTTAGTTTCTTCACATAGTCTTAAGCAATGGTGTCAATATGATCAAGATGTTACAAGAGCCAGAGAATGGTGCTCAAAGATGTGATTATAAAGGGTCTTCCAGAACCACAGGCTATGAGATATGCAGAGTGTGAGTCTGGACTTGCTAATCAGTAACTTATCTATTCTGCTGGAGGTGATAGACTTGTTCTAAGGGTCTACTGTGATGTCACTGGTAGGACTATTGCATGACATAGCTACATTGAGTTATCCCAGACTGAATCCAGACAGGACAAGGGATATTATGGCATTATGGCATGATGGTATTATATCTTAAGTAGTGAGAAGGAGCTCTCCATTTTATTGCAAAGCATAAATGTGAAGCTGTGAAAAGGGAGAGTGCACACTAGCTGGGACAATAATTCAGAGGAAAACAATAATCCTCAATATCTAAAAACATCTTTTGTTCAGACTTTTCCCTTGAGTTATCCCAGTCTTCTCAATAAGTAAAGGTTAAGAGGTGTTGGCCTGGGTTTTATATATGGTTGAAAATAAACTGTGTTTTTTTGCAAGCTACATTAGATAACAAGGGGAAACTGGGACTGTCATTGTATATGTGGTTGGTAAGTGCTGTGTTAACTAGATCCTTGCTTATTAATAGTACATGTGACCACTGTGATGATATAGTGGGGAATAGTTGTAGTGGTTAGTAAGTTGTATATACAGTATGTTTGTGCTTGGCGGCATGTTTACCCTGCCCAAATCTAGTGATCGATTAAACTGGTTCACCTTAAGTCAGAGATTTGGCCAGGGGCATTTGGAGCTATTCAGGTGGATGGCAATGAAGTATGTCATATATTAGCTTTGGAAATCTATCTGTCCATAGTTTTGGTTATAAGAAATTCTTGCTTCTTTGCTGAGTATAGAGGGTGTGGACCCAAAGTTTTATGGTAAGGAACAACTATACCTTTATTTAGGGCTTCTCCACTGACTAGAATGGTTTATCATGGATCTGTATGATCGGGGCACTCATAATGAAGATTAAAGGTTGTTTATTGAAAAGACAATAAAGGATGCAATGACTCTAGATTTTTGAGAAGTGGAGAGCTCCATAAGTTGTGGTATTTACTGTTAATTTATTTTTTTGTTTTGCTTGTTTTTTGTTTTCCTTCAGGAGGAAGAGAATGAGTTTGATGTAGAAAGGATGGGTTAGAGTCGTCTCTCCATTTCTTTTCACAGGAAATGTGCAAGTAGGATCCCCTCCCCCTACAGAGGGAGTCAGACCACTTCTTCTGTTATGGGAATTTCTTGTATCAAGAAATATAAATAGATAGGTTTCCAAATATATCATAAGCAATACTTTTGGATTTCCTCAAAAAGATCAGAAATCTCCCACCAGTTATACTGAATACTAACAAAAACACCGCCATTCCAAATGTCACCTAGCAAAAAATATCAAAATATCATAAAATACTTTTTAACCTCTCCTTATCTTTTTTATTACACACAAACACAGTTGTTTGCAAGATGCTATCCCAAATGAAGATGCATTGCAAAATGCCACATCTCTTGTCTCCAATCACACATCAGTTTATTGCCAAAAAATGTTCTAATTCCAAAAATAGAGTATGGACTCCTTTTCCTATGATTGCAGTCAGGCACTATTTATTTATTTTTTTTTTATTTATTTAACATTTGTTGACCGGGCTAGTTAGCTGGATATATGTCCATTTTCAGAAGAGGCCCTGGGAGAAAAGCTCCACAAAGAACAGACAAAATTAAAAACAAATTACAGTTACAAAGCATTTAACTTCAGTGGCAGATCCATTAAAGTTTAGATAAGATAAAATACAGATAAAATACCAAATCCCTTATTTCCGAGTTTGAATCAATTTTTTTTTTCATAGAAGGAGAATAACAAGAAGGAAGAGGGAAATTATTAGAACAGGGTCTTAGTAAGGAGTTGGGAAAGAGGCGAGTAATAGAGGAGAATATAAAGAGGAATAGGGGAGAGAAGTAAAGGGAAGCTGAGCTTCAGGTAGAGCAGGAAGCAGGAGGCGTATCTATTCAGTCTAGCTGGGTAAACTAAGTCCAACTTTCAGGTAAAGTGACCTTTAAAATATGAAGAATATAAGGTGGAATAGCTAAGGAAAAGTTACGTGGTGATGTAACAGGAGGAGAGAGTTTTAGTCAAGCTTGCTGCTGGGACAGAGCCAGCGGCTAGTAAAATGAAGTTTAAGTTTCATTCTAAAACTCCAGGTGATATAAAATAAAATATTTAGCTTTGTTCTGCTAACAAACAGTACAGCCTACCATTGCAAGCTGCTGAAAGCCTGCGGATGGATACCTGTGCAAAGTAGGGCTACAATGGCATTAAGCATTCTTACTTTTAAAATAATTATGCATGGACGTTGCCCTCCCGTAAAAACTGCATTCATTCTCAAACAGCCAACATGCGATCAAGAACCAGCCAAGAGAATGGCATCACATTATCAAGGTGACACTTCAAAACAACCTTAGTTGAAAAAGTTTTCTGCAAACGTAGTCCAGCTACTTAGAACAACCCTCCCCATGAAGTGGAACAGGCTCAAGTAATTCAAAAGCAAAGTGAAAGAGCACCTGCAACAAAAGTGCATTTGTAAAAGCTTTTGAAATGCAGAATAAAACATTAACTTACACACTGCAATATGACATCAAAGTCTGTAACAACCTTGTTCTTATACAACACCTTATCCATGATGGCATACCAGGCTGCCTGATTATTGGAGCCAAATATGGGCTATCTGAATCCCTATTTAACCTCTTTAATCTGAGTTTTTCAACTGGTTACATTCCTAAAGCTGAGAAAACAGCCATTGTAATGCCATTACACAAAGGTGGCCCATCCACTGACACTGATAACTATAGACCTGTTAATTGGACTAGCACCATATGTAAAGCAATGGAGAACATTATTTTAGACCACATTAATCTAAACATTGAAACTCTCTTAACTCTGGACCTTTCTCAGTTCAACTTTGTCAAATGAAGGCTTTGCATCTTTAATGTCCTATGCAGTATATTTAGATCTGTCCAAGACTTTTGACAACATTCCCATGCAGGCATTATTAACAGACTTGTAAATGTTAAAACAAACCATTATGTTGTATGATGGATAGCTAACTAGTTATCTGACAGAGCCCATGTGGTTAGAGTTGCAGGTACCACTTCTGAAAGCAAAAGAAAATTACCAGTGATGTACCACTGGACTATTTGCCATCTGTTTCTCATATCTTCAGGCCAACACTCTTGGCCTATGGTTATCTGAGTTTGCAGATGACTGTAAACTGAGTGTTGTTATTCAATCTTCCACTGACTCACTGTTCCTTCAGCATGGGTAAAATGCTGTTTACAACTAGCACAAGGACAATGGCCTCAAAATTAAATGTGAATCTCATTCTGGTAAATAAAACAATTTCACATGCCATATGTAATACACCCCTCCAATCAGACCCTATTAAGGGATTTTAGCACAGCAGCTGATAATTCCTTATTATTTGGCCATCATGTCTCTGCAATAGTTCGGAAAGCCTTTCATGTCACTCATCTAATTTCCAGAGGTATCTCCACTAGATCCAAAGAGCTCTTAACTCCCCCTTAATTATATCTATTCAAGCACATTATTTAATACAATGCACTTTTTGGCATATATTTGTCTAAACATATCACTCAACAGAAGGAAACCTCAGAAATTCATAACTAAAATGAAAAGTGGCACCAAAAATCTTACTTACTGAAACAGACTGGCAACCCACTCTCTGTACTCAGTCTCTTACAACTTCTTCTTTGGAAATCCGTGCTAGCCTTTCGAGATATGAAAGATCTAACCCTCTTTCATCTGCTATTCCTTCACAGAACAAGTAGTACTTCAAATACCCACTTAAAGGAACTTAAACCTTCATCAAAGATAAGACACATGGGTGAAATAGATGCTTATCCCAACATATCCCTCACCTCTGGAACAAACTTCCACTACATGCCAAGCAAAGTAGCACCCTTGCAACCTTCAGGGTAAACCTAGACAATTGAAGGGGCAGACTCAAATCCCCCCTTGGTCTTTCTTGCCTTGCCCTTATTGAGGCTTGTGGGTACTTTTAAATAGGAGTTTCTGGTTAGGCTTATAATGATCTGCAGATAGATGGTCCAGTATTCACCTATGAACTATGAACCTATAAACAAATGCCTTATGTCAATTGTATAATCAAAGTCTCTAACAATCCTATTTTGCATAAAAAATACCTCATGTTAATTCTGCCACATGCAAATATTTGTGTAAACATGTACATAGTTTTCATCAGCACTGTATGCCTTGTCTTTAAATAGTGTTAGCATAATTGTTCCTTTCCATTAGTGTCTATTGCACTATAATGTATTGTATGATGAACTCTTAATGTATTTTATTTTCTTTAATGTATTATTTCTTCTTTTCAATTCTTTTTTTTTTCCAAACACTTGTCTAGGAACTCAGGTTGTAGTTGAAATGGGTCAATAAACCAACTCATCTAGCTGGTTTATAAATTACAAAGAAATAAATGAAACAGTTCTACTATGATATGTTTAGTATTTTTAAAAGATGTTAAAGTTTGGGGGGTTATTTATTCTATATTTAACATTATTATGTTAAATGTTGCTCTATTATTCTGTATTTTGTGATTCTTCTGTTAGGGAACAATGATAGGGTTAGCCATGGAGATAGCAAGCATGAAGTCTAGGATGTATGCTGCATTTCTGAGACAGAGCCAGCCCCCTGTACCACTGATATACTTTATAGGCCAAGATTTACTAACTTTTAGACATCTGCTTGATTACATTATGCCTTGCCTCTCTTCTAGTGTAGATAGTATTTTTTTTTGTCTTTATGAAACATTGTTATTAAATTTAATTTTAAATATTAACACATTTAAAAAAGAAACTAGGAGAAGTAAACTACTATCAGACTAGAAGAAAACAAAAGTCAAGTCAACATTAATCCAGGAAATTCATTTATCAAAGCAGGAGCACCTAAGGCTGTTGAAGTAATAATAGCTGGCCTTGTTCTGTAGCATAGAGACATGGACTCTGACTGTAACCCAGGTGACTGGGGTTAAGTTAACAGCCATGGAACTGGATGAGCCAGGCATGAAGGGAGAGGAATAGAGGGCATGGCCTGCTCACCTTCCCTAGGGGGTAAGGAAGATACCTGCACTCAGGAGTGTACAGAGCAGTTTAACTTCCCTGGTAGAGACTAGGGAAGTCACCTCAAATGCTCAGGGGGTGGGACAGGGATGCCTGAGAGGAAACGTCCCTTGCAGAATTGACAGGATGTCCTTTGTTGTAACCCATTGCATGTGCCCTACCTGGCACTTCATCAGGTGCACGTGGAGAACACAGCAGTATGTAAAACAAATCTCAGACATCCATTATGTCTGCTAAATGATGGCCCTTCCTGGTTGCCCCTCACCCTGGTGATGGTGAATGAATGTTTGATTGACAAGTTGGAGACTGATAATCAACAGACAGCAGACATAAAGAGGGAAAAGTAATAGCTGCATTACATAGATATGGGAAAAGAAGGGGAGTGGCTATACTGAGAGAGATAGACATTAATGTTAACAATGCCTGGTGCATCACAGAAGGAAGGACAGCCATATTTATAGGTTACATTAATGGTTTATTACTGTTGCTGGCTTCAGCCTGTATCCTTTCAGATTCAATACCTTAGTTAATTGGGTGATGGTTACTGAAGCTTATACATTGGTTGGCTACTGTTGGAGGATTTAATTGCTTAACTAATTCTAGTCATACAGATACATGCAACAAGTAGACGTAAACTGCTTTACCACATTTCTAAAGGGTCTGGTAAAGAGTGTGGGACTCTTGGATGTAAAGTTATGGCTTGCCAAAAGGACAATATTGGATTATTCTATATACATTACTCTGCCATAAGCAGACTTCATGCAAGAATTGATTAGATAGATTTGACAGCTGGGATACTGAACAGAATCCAGGCTACTGATGTGCAGACCTTGATCCTGTTAGACCATGCTTTCCCAGGTCTCTTGTTTCAACAAAAGAGAATCCCCTAATTAGGAAATGAATTCCTGATCTTTGGTAACATATTAAGGATTTAAACATACTTAATGTTTCTTTTTCCTACTCATATTCTGTGGGAGGCACTGAAAGGCCACATTCACAGCACCCTAAAGGAACTGACTGGATAACAGAATAAACAATGGGATGTAGAATTATCACATTTGTAGAGCTGCCTTCATCTCTGTTTTATTCAGGTTCATGAGGGATCAACAGATGACAAAGATATGGTTAGAATAAGCAGAGGCTGCATTCAGCATGTTTTAGTAGGACAAAATGGAGAGCCTTAAGTGGAATCAAATATCCTATCCCCAAAGGCACTTTAGAATCTGTCCTTAAAGCTAAGGCTTATTTTTGTTACACACACACACACACACACACACACACACACACACACACACACACACACACACACACACACACACATGCACACACACACACACTCACTGTAATCTGCAATCACAGATGAGCCTTTGGATGCCTAGGCTTTTGGTAGGAGAGAATTTTGATTATCTTGAAAGATCATCAGCAGCAGACTTATGATACTCAGAATGTGAAAAATTGGGTATGTTCAGGGAATTCATAAGAGGACTAGAAATATTACAGATGACAAAAGAGGAGACAGATAATTTAATATCATCCATCTCACTGAGACAAATTCAACAGGTGATTAAAGAGCTGAAACCTGGTAAAAGCAGAGGGACTGATGACTTATTGGTTTAGGTATATAAGTCTATGGAGGTTGTTTGCATTCAGACCTTTGCAAAGCCATGCAGAATGCAATCAAACAGATGGAAATCACATTAACATAGAGGCAGGCATTCAAAGGAACATAGGAAGTTACTAGGCTAATGGCCCCAGGGCCCTTACAAGCCTAGCCAAGTTCAACCCATGTTCCCAAGGGTGTCTGGTTTAAGCAGACACTAAAATCAGCACCTATTGCCTCTGTCCAAGAGGGACACAGGTGGAAACCCCGGGGTGAATTTCCAGTTCCCCATCATATTATCCAAATTATGCTTAAATAGAGTTAACAAGGGGCTTTGTTTAACATGAATAGAAAACTTTTTCTAAATGTGGGGCAACATCTGTGAGACAAAAGTTCTGCTGATGTCACATACCAGGTTAAGGTCCTTTGAGCGAGTGACCCATGTGCCATTTGACTTGTGAATGTTCAGCATTTCCATTAAAGCTGGGTCAGACATTGCTCTATATGCAAGGCACAGGTTGCCTCTGTGCAGTCTGTATGATACAGAGCAACGTGACAATGATTGATTGAGCCTCGTCTTCTCCATTTACCCCTACTTTGCTAATTTTAGTGATATAGTAGTTGGCTTTTGCTCTGAGCACAGTGTTCCCAGTGGTATAGTAATGATTTCAATCTGTTCGCATAACACAGATCTTGAAGACCCTGAATTTTCTTTGTAAAGAACCTTTGTGGTTTCTCTAATTTCTGCTGGTGTTTGGAAAAGAACATAACAAAGGCAGTGTTGTACTCTATTACTGGCCTGATGAGGAAAGAGTACAGGAGGGGGGTTATAACCTCTTTTTTCTGGATGCAATGTCCTTACTTATGAGATGAGCAATATAAAATGCCCTTCTTACCACTGTGGAAACATGTGATCGAAGTTAAGGTTGCTGTCGACCTGTGTGCTCATATCTCTCACCACTGACTGTCTGCTTAGGGTACTGCTATCGATGTGGTAGTTTGCAGGAACATTACCCTTGCTGATGGGGATGACAGTGCATTTTTTTATACTAAGTTTAAGACCATGACTTTGGCACCAGTCATTAGTCTGTGTAAGACCTTCTTGCAGGATGTTGACATCCTAGGGGTTTCAATGATCACTCCCAGTTTGCAGTCATCAGCAAACTTTGTAAGCCACAGTTCTTTAGTTTTAGCCTATACTTCGGAGAAGTAGATTCCAAATAGTAGGAGTCCCAGAACCGATGCCTGTGGAACACCACAGGTTATGGGTCTGCTGGAGGAGGTGGAGTCCCCTGTTTTGACCGCATGAGTTCTAACAGTGAGCAAGCTTGCAACCCACCTGACAATATATGGGTTAATACCCTTTTTTTTTAATTTCTCCAAATCTTTTGGGTTTCTAATACCATAACGGGAATGGACCCCATTCCTAAGTCAAAATATAATTAAAGTTCATGAAATTAGTATTGTTTCAATCTTTGATGTCAGCCAGAAGTGCTCTTCATAGCACCTTCAGTGTGCCAAGTGATGACTACTACTGCAATTCATATGGAGTTACATGTATTGGTAACATATCTAAATACGATTTTAGATTCTTTTTTTACAAGACCCGTTGCTCCTACTACTATTGAAACTGTCTGGGTATCTTTCTTCCACATTGCTCTTGTTTCTGCCTGCAAATCCCATATTTTATGACTTTGTATCTCTCTGTACACAAGACACTGTAGTCACTGGGTGTAGCAATTTCAATGATCAATGCTACTTTTGTCTTCTTTTCATGGACCTCTATACCTGGTTTTCTCCCATCTATCTTTTGAACTGTTGGTAATGGATGATCCCATGCGATGTAGACTTCATCATTTTCTATGATGCTTAGTGGCTCATATTTCCAGTGTTTTTAGCTACTTCAATATTATAATGTTTGCACAATCCCCAGTGCAACAGTCTTTATTATGCTTTTCAGTATACAGTCTTTCTGCCATTAGTATATCACAACCAGCAACGAGGTGTGCAACTGCTTCCAATTCTGTTTTGCAAAACCTACATTTGTCTGTTTCCCCCACATGTTCAATGGACTTTATAAAGCAACGTGAATATAGCCCACTATTTTGGGCCACCAATATTAACCTTTCATCTTTTGGTTTGAATTTGCCTCTGTTCAACCATTCCTGTGTTCGATCCTGATCAACATGAGGTTCTTCCAGGAGTTTTCTATACTTGCAACTATATTTGTGCATTTTCCACATTTCTTGTCTTCTCATCTGATCCTTCACCTTATATTTTTTCTTTTGTTTTTTGCCACATTCAGTTGCTGCCTGATTTTTATCTACTTCTAGTCTGATTTCCATTCCCGCTTGATGCCAGTATGCTTCTGCTAGACTAAAAAGGGAAGTCATCTTAAATTTATTCTCCTCATGTTTCAAAACTTTCACTATATTTAGGTCTTGTGAGATCAGCAGATATGTATGCAGTCCCACAATTGCAGCTCTATACATGTAATCAATTTCAAGTAGGCCTATACCGCCTTTGGAACGGGGAATATATTTTTTAATTTATTTACTTATTTATTTTATTTATTTTCAGTTTGATTACCGGGGAAGTCCACTGGGCCTAAAAGTGCCCGTTTTCAGTGGAGGCCCAGGGAGAAAAGCTCCGTAAGCAATACAAATACATTAAAGGTTACAAAATGTTAAAGAAAAATACAAGAATAAAATTCATACAATCAGTAATGCAAATGCATAAGATGTAAATCAAACAATGCAGCTAATAGGTAATAGAGAACACCTTTTACAGGAGTTCCAAATTCAAAACAATATGATACCAATGTCTGTAGCAATAGGAATTTTTTTTTTTTTTTAACATTGGTGGTACAGATATATACAGTATTTACAATATGTAGTATTGAGGAAGAAATTCCATAGTCAGAGAAAGACTGCTAAGTCTATTTTAGGAGAATAGTAGAGAAATGCAAGCGATGTAGAACAGGTGGGGTATTCACTAGAATTTATGTAGGGTGGAAGCAGGAGCAGTTCCATTTGGATGATAGATATAGGAATAGTTGGGTCTTGAAGTATTGTAGGTTGGGTGTAGTCCTGAGAGAAGGAGGAAGAGAGTTCCATTTCTTACCTAGTGAGAAGGAGAGAAGTATTTGGCCAGCGGGACATTTTGGTTTCTGAATGGAGACTAAGTTTTGGTGTTTGGATCTCAGAGATCTATTTGGGATGTATGGAGGAAGGATATTTGTTAAGACTGGGCATTTTTCAGGGTAGCATATTAATTTATGAGCTGTAGTTAGTTGGAGGTAGTCTAGGTGGTTAGAGAGTTCTAGCCAGTTCAGAGATTGTAGGGAAAGGCAGTGGTGAGTTGGGGTTTTAGAATTAGTGGCAAATTTAGAGATCTTATTATAGCAAGTTTCAAGTTTAGAGATGTTAGAAGAGGACAGATTAGTTAAGAGAGGGGCACCATAAAGTAGTGTAGGTAGAAGGTAGGTAGTTGCCAGGGTATGTCTAGAGGAGTTGGTGAGAAAGTGGTTATTCCTATACAGCATACCTAATTTTTGGTGGGTTTTCTTTATGTTTTGGTGAATGCGGATGTCAAATTTAAGATTTTCATCTATAGTAATGCCAAGAAGTTTTGCGGAGGGGACGACTTCTATAGCAGTGTTGGTTTGACTTAGGACTATGAAAGCGTTTTGTCAAAGGAGAAAGCCCTAGTGGGGGGGGGGAGTTGAATTTTAGATTTGTTAGAGTTGAGGGAGAGATGATTTTGTTGCATCCAGTTCTCTGTGGTGGAGAATGCTATTTGGGTTTTGGTTAGTAGTTCAGGTAGGTTAGAGGTGACACAGACTAGGGAAGAGTTGTCAGCGTATTGGATGACTGTTGTATCGGGGATAGCAGAGTGGAGGTTATTAATAAAGATGTTGAAAAGTAAGGGTCCAAGGATAGACCCCTGGGGAACGCCAGTTGGTGTTGGCAAGAAGGAGGAGATAGAGTTCTTCCATCTGAGTGCTTGAGATCTGTCAGATAGGTAACTGGGGAACCAGGCTAGAGTAGTGGGGGAGAGATTAAAGTTGGTGAGATGTGAGAGAAGGTGTTTATGGGAGATGGTGTCAAAAGCTTTAGATAGATCTAGCAGTAGTGTGGATACTAGTAATCCAGAATCTCGAGCTCGATTGACAGTTTCTAGGAAGGATATTAAGGCAGTTATGGTGCTATTACCAGGGTGAAAGCCATGGTGGGTGGGTGTTAGGAGGTGATTCTGGATTAAGAACAGCATAAGTTGGTGGTGAACACATTTTTCTAATATTTTGGATATTGGGGAGAGAAGGGCGACTGGACAGAAATTGGAAATGTTTGTGTTTTTGCCACCTTTGTGAAGAGGTAGGATGTAGGCTGAGTGCCAGAGTTTGGGTACATAAGACTCTTTTAAGGATCTGTTAATGAGGATACTGATAGGGAGAGCTATGCCTTCTGGCGCACATTTGAGGAAGGAGGAGGGTATATTGTCGGGGGCATTGGAGCAAGGCTTTAGTTTAGATAAGAGCCTTTTTATAAAGATTGTTGAAACTGGTTTGATCTGGAAGTTAAGGGGGCAGTTGTTAGTGTTATTGGGAAAAGGGAGGGAGAGTTGGGAGGATTGTTTTTAGGGAAAGTTTTAGTGAGCTTAGCTATAGATTCAGTAAAGAAAGTGTTAAAGTGAGAGCTCATTTCCAAGTCTGTTAAACTAGGGACTATAATCTTGGTATGCACTGATTTTTATAAATCATTTTATGAGCATGAAGCATCCTTCTTGTTTACCTGTCTAATCTAACCAGCACCTTTTGGGACCAGTCAATCACCCCAAAACTGTAAGTTAGGACAGGAAGATCAACTTGGTTTATAGCTTGAATTTTGTTCCTAGATGTCACACCTGTTTTCAGAATTAATTTAAGTCTTCTAAAATACCCATCTGGGTGAGTTTATCAATGATGCCTGAGTGGGAGCTTGTGTCACAGGCCTTGACTAAGTCTAGGTTGGCCATATGTACAGATTTGCCCTCATCTAGGGCTTTGGTGACTATCTCAAAGAAGTCCACAAAGTTTAACAGGCATGATCTCCCCTTGGCAAAAGCAAACTGGGTGGGGGTTCAACATCTGGAGATTTCCTATCTCTTAGTTAATAAGGTCCATGATGATTTGTTCCATGACCTTGCAGATAAGGCTGGTCAGGCTAATGGGTCTATAGTTCCCTGGCTCCGTGGATGCACCCCCTTTCTGCACAGAGATGAACATAGCTGTTTTCCATTCCACTGGGACAAAGCCAGTGCTTAGGCTGTGATTGAAAAGGGTGCCCATTGGTGATGCTAATTCCTGTTTTAACCCATTATAACACAGCCAGGATGTTGTCTGGTCCCACAGAGGCAGTGTTTTTGGCCTTGGAGAAGGCGTTTAAGACCTGCTCCTCAGAGATACTAGGTTGGGGGACAGGTGCTAGGGATGCTTTGGGGTATATGTAACAGGGGAGTGAAGTTTTCACTGAACCTGTCAGCCAGCAGATTTACTGTATCCACTGGTTCAATATATGTAGTACCATCAACTACAAGTTCAGCACAAATCAGGGCCTTACCTTTGAGGTTATGGATGTAATTAAAGAATGCCTTGTAGTATCCTGTTATGGAAGCTAATCTGGATTCATAGTTAGCTTTGGAGGACTTTACTATGAGTTTTATTTGCTTGTTTAAGTTGAGGAGGGATTGTTTCTAGTTTCTAGACTGTTCTTTCCTACTTTTAGACAGCAATTTCTTTCTCCTATTGTACAGCCTATTAATGCCAGTTGTCCACCAGGCAGGTTTGTTTTTACCTGAAGTTCTTGCCTTGGTTCTATCAGGTACAGCAGAGACAATATGATTGTACAGGTGCTCGTATAAAGCATTGGTGTATAACTCAGCATAAGTGTCTGTTCCACCAGTCGGGGAGGGGGGCTACGAAGCTATTTATGCTGTCAAATAAGAGGTTGTAATTGGCCTTGGAGAAGTTTTTTAGTCTAGTTGTTGGCAAGGGGGGGGTCTTGTGTTACAGTTAGTTCTAGTGAGACTGATATGTGGTCAGAACTCACCAAGGATGGCAACACTCTGGGGGTGGGGCAGTGGTCCCCCTTGTTGGTGAGCACCAGATCCAGGATGTTTGAGCTCTTTGTGGGTGCTTCAACCAGCTGGTCCAGGGCATTGGAGTGAATGAAGTTCAGGAACTTTTGGGCAAGTCAGTTAGAACATGTATAATTTACCAAGTCAATGGATGGGTAATTAAAGTCTCCCAAAACCAGGGTGTTTGGTTGTAGCTTAATTGACTCAAGTAGATCCAGGCAGGCTGAGTGGATGTCCTGATTCATGGAGGGGATCCTATAGCTGGCAATGACCTGAGGAAGGGTCTTACCTACATTTAATTGCACCTCAAGTAATTCAATGGAATCATGCTGTTTAACCAATCTAGAGATTTATTTATCTTTAATGAATGTTGATACACCACATCTTTTAGTTCTCTGGCAATGACCTGAGGAAGGGTCTTACCTACAGTTAATTGCACCTCAAGTAATTCAAGGGAATCGTGCTGTTTAACAAATATAGAGGTGTATTTATCTTTAATGAATATTGATACACCACATCTTTTAGTTCTCATGCCTTCAGTTTGTGGTCTGAACGTGTGGAAGGAAATGTAACCTGGTATAGCTGGGGTGCTCTCCACAACCTTAAACCAGGTCTCGGTGACTGCACAAATGTCAGCATCTTTCAAGGTGAGGACTGCTTCCAGTGAGTGCAGTTTCTGGTTTAGGCTCCTAGCATTTAGCAGCATAACCTTGAGGTTGTTTTTAGAAGGTATTTTTGTATCGAGAATTTTTGTTCTTGTGACATTGTCTAAACAAGGCAGTATGGGGGTGGCAAGAGCTTTAGCCAGTAACCGAAATCCCAGGGGTGAAAGATGAAGACCATCTCTGGCAAAGCATCAAGGTCTGTCGACCATGTCATTCCAGGCTGACAGATACTGGATCCCCTTTGAATACCAGAAACTAAGCCAATTGTTGAAGTAAATCATTTTTTGTTTGTATTGTGGTATCATCCTAGGCAAATGTAAAATACTGCTTAAGCCTAGGGACATACCTGCTTGAGACATATAATCAGAGAGCTCAGTCATGTCTCCCTTCATATAGTTCAGTGAGGTACATCTCAAGTCATTCACACCAACATGGACTATGACAGAGTCATAACAGTGACATTGTTGAGAGACCTGAGTGCGTGTGTGATGTGGTTGATCCTGGCACATAACAGACTGATAACCGTGAATTTTTCTTATCCAACCTGGTGAGAGGGACAGCTGTCTGTCTCACAACTGCATCACCTATGACTAAGATGTTTGTTTTTTTGTTATGCCTTACAGGTTTGACTGGTGAGACACTGGTGTGTGATATGCTTTGTGTACTATGTTCTGCAGAGGATGTATTATGTGAATCGTGCTTGTGTTTGTGTTTTGGAGGTCTCTAATGTTTAGACAGGTTTCTGGTAAGGATCTCCACATATGTAGGTTTATGTGTTGTTGGCTTGGTAGGTGCAGGAGGTGAGGTGGGCATGCTGACAACCTGCTTAGTATCAGATGAACTGACTGTTGAGTAAGACAGCCTGGATTCTAAGTTCATGATACAGATGCATTTCTCACATAATGAATTTGTGTGGACTAGAAGAAGTGGGTTGTCAGTGTATGAAAGATATATTTTGAGATTTATAAATGCATGCACATTTGTTTGCCAGTTAGATGCATATACACTTCTGTTGCTATAATATATGTAGGAATAATATAGTCAGTTAGATGCATGTATTTCTGTTTGCTACCATACATATATTAAAGGATTAAACTGTTCTTAGCTGAGAAGCAAGGAAAAATGAAATAAATATGGCATTCATGCATAAATGTAACATGCTGGTACAGCTTGAAAAAAATACAGATAAGGATACAGGTGCAAAGAAAGAAACCGAGTTGGCACAAGAACAACTTACTGAACTGTCATCTAATTCACCTTGAAACAAGAACACAGAGGAGCACATTAACAGTTTGCATAACATCACTGAAAGACTGCTTTCACACAGAAACATTCTCAAACAGGAAAGACTCCCTAAAATGTTCAATTAGCAGACTGCATGATATCGTTGAAAGACAGTTTGAACAGTAAAGACTCCCTAAATACCAAAATAATGACTCTGAGAGTTCCCAAAAGACTGCTTTCATAAGAATGTATATATGTGAGATGTAATCTGATTTCTGGGATATCTGTTACAGCTGATTCATGGAGAACATCATTTATGCTGTATTGAAAAGAAATTTGAAGACAGTAAATGTTGCAAACTGACAGTGTTACATATCATCTGTTATACAGACAGATCCTTCAATAGTTCAGATTTCATACACTTGCATGATTTCCCGTCACCACATGTGAAATGTTAATTTCAGAATTACAACATCAGTCAAATCAGTTATTAACAGTATCTTCTGTACATTTTGTTAGACAAAAGTGACATAAAACCACTGCACAGTACTGCACAGATAAGAACAGAGACGAGGTTCGTGGTGAACTGACAATAAATGTAATAAACGTCTAAGAGACAGACAGACAGAGTGAGTTCAAAAAGTTCAGACAACATATGCAAATGCTTTTTTCAAATGTGCATAAGAGCTTTAGAGTCAGCAAGACAGAATACTAGGAAATATTAGCCAGCCCATGAATAATCACAAGACAAAAAGAATCTGGTTAGTAAAGAGTTAAAGAAACAGCAGTTCACTACACTGATAAAAAATAATTTACGACATACTATTCTACATCTAAAAAAATGGTTAAGCCTACACAGCAGGATCTAATGTAACTTTCATTCAGTTAAAGCAAGACACTTAGCAGTTAAACAGTAATATAAAATGTATGATGCTGTTCTCATAGCATACACAGGTAAAGCCTCTTATAGCTAAGCTGTTAGGTAATTTCAAAATACTAATTTCAAGTAACAAAACAGTTCTAGGGCATATAAATCAAATTAAGAGTAGTTCAAATCAGTAAAATCATGAGGTCACAAGACTGACGTGCATGTATTATCTTTTCACCTAAAGAACATTTTAAAATGCACAAGAGCAAAAGGCAGACAACAAATGTAAATAATGTAAATATAGCTGTTTTAAGCATGTGTTAGTTAAGCCAATATCTATTTTGTCTTTTACAACATTTTGTAATTGTATAATAGCATTAAAAATAGCAGAGACTCCAGCAAAAAACAGCATTCAAACACAATATTATGCATAATTAGGCAAATTACAAATACTTATTATAATTATAAGTATTTTACAACTGAATTCTAATATCTTGAAGGTAAAAAAGTGCTGAAGGGGTTAAGAGATGTATTATAGTCTACAGAGTCTTAAATGCGCAAAAGAAAAAAAATGTGTTTTATGTGAGCTCAAATCTTTCCAGGCTGGAATGGGTAGTTACAAAAAATGTATGAGATAAAATGTTACTGGTACTGAAATTTACAAGGTCAAAAACAAGAAGTATTCACGTGCAGCACTAAGCAAAAAGGAAGAGAGTCTACAAAAACCTTATTTAATAATTGTAAAAAGACATCACAATTGTGCATACATGTCATTAATAATCTATTTGCAGGTAAATAAAAGTAAAAAGCCTCAGTTACACCAAGTAAGCTAGTAAATAGACAATGGTTTGCAGTTCAAATAAATTATGCTGGTCCCTTACCAACAACAAAGGGCCGGTACAGATACCTGCTAGTAGTAGTGGATGCCTTTTCAATTCTCACAGCATAAAGCAAATAAGCAATACTACAGGGGGGAAGGGTATGCTTTCAGTTTTACACTGACTGTATAAACAGTACTGCAGAAAAAACTAAAATAAAGGTACAAGTAAAAACATATTGGTCTGTGTTAATAATTCAGTAATTATTAAAAGACAGCCATTTTCTTTATTGTCATAAAGTGATTAGGGTACCATCAACATGTACAGTAGTAAAACAAAAATATCAAAAATACATTTTAATGTTTCAAGAAATGTAATTAGCAGACTTCAGTTTAATACTAAGTTTGTAAACTGGGCTAAGTGTACATTATAGCCATGTATGTACAAAGGCAAAAACAATCTGTACAAGCAAGCGCATGCTGTGCAGTAAATAGTTTAATATGTAAACAGCATTCTTCAGTGTATAAACCATGTTTTTTATCTGTGTAAATGGACGGTTTTGCATTCAAGTTTTAAACTGTTCACAGAAATTACTCGTCACTTCATCTGTATGCATAGTAACAAGTTAAAGCTTGACATTTCTGACATATGTGTTTTTATTCAAAAAACAAGACTGTAATGCCTCTGCAATAAAATTCACAAACATTGTCAATAAATCACTGTATAGAGTCATATTCAGCAATTGCAAAATACAGCTCATGACTGGTAAAATAAAAAAAAAGTTGTTAAATTAAATAGTTCATCCAATTCTAATAGTAATGCTTGTTATCACTGTGTTGACAGTAACTTGCTGCATCAAAAGGTATTTTAAAATAAAAGGGAGGAAATTTTTAGATATAAATGCATGTAAATCTGTTTGCTAGTTAGATGCATATACACTTCTGTTCCTATAATATATGTAGGAATAATATAGTCAGTTAGATGCATGTATTTCTGTTTTGGTTGTTGTTGTTGTTGTGTCTTTCGGCTTTTCCCGGTTAGGGGTCGCCACAGCGGAACTCCGGTCTGCTAATGATTGGCAGTAGATTTTTACGTGCCAAGTTGCCAGCTCTGACGCACAACCTCCAACGAAGGTACGCCCATTCACGCATGTCTCCACACAGAAGACGCTTTAGCTGAGAATCGAACAGGACCACGTCTTACTGTGAGGCGACAATGCTACCGCAGCACCTTTGGTAGCACACATAAAAAAGGGTTAAACTGTTCTTAGCTGGCAAGCAAGGAAAAAAATCAAATAAATATGGCATTCATGTATAAATGTAACATGCTGGTACAGCTTGAAAAAATACAGGTAAGGATGCAGGTGCAAAGAAAGAAACCGATTTGCAGGCAAAAACAACTTACTGAACTGTCATGTAATTCATCTTGAAACAAGAACACAAAGGAGCTTATTAAAGGGACACTATCTCGTTTCAAAAATCAGTTTCTTGCTTCGGACCGAAGCTGAAACATTGACACCCACTTAGCTAATCACCTCCCCCTTTGTGACATCATACATGATGTAGCTACATTCCCACTCACAGCATCAACTTCCTTTAAAATGTGTGTAAATCCAGTATAGTTTTTTCTCCCAGAGGAAAAAATACCAGCATTTGTGTTCCCCTCTTTCAAACAGTACTGCTTAAGCCTGCTTTAAGTATGTGATCGCTATCATCCAGTACAAGTAGGGAGTACAGAAGATAACACTCAAACCAGCATGGTGGAAAAACGAAGCACTTACAGCAAGCACTAGTTACACTGAAATGAAAACGGCTTTGCAATTGTGCTTGACATAAGTGCTATGCTTTCCTAAATGTACATATCCAGAAAGGACATCAGTGTACACATAACTGGCATGTCTTGTCAGTCTCCTTTTCTGCATGCTTCATTGTTGTAAATGCCAGTGATTTTATGCTACTGTAACTTGCACCTCCAATCAATGGCATTCTGCTGATGTCTTGCATAATAAAGACTCACCTCATTTGTTGAATTAAATGATCTAGTCTATTGACTGTCTGGCAACAACTTTTTTATGTGAAAGAAGTATTAACAGAAGGGCAGCAACAAAAGCATGTGTTACCGATCCTACGGAACCGGCAATCTGACCGTTTATTTATGGAACCGGCAATCTGATCGGATTATTTACTGTACATGAGTCAGGACGTGCATTTTTATGAAGGACAATAACCAGTCTTTTAGACATGTGGGTAGCTGCTAGCTGAATCAGCATTTACAGATTACTAGCTCAGTCCTTCAGATCTTAGTGATTATCTCCAGTTTATGTTATGTGCACATGCAGAAGTCCCATTCTTCCGATTTTTAAAAGATGCTTTTTTGCTTTCCAGCACATGCCCCATCTGTCCAGATTTTCACAGAACATCCAGATTTTTGACTTATACTTTTGGTATTTACCTCACTAGAATTGTGTTTTCTGGAAAATCACTGTCTATTGCAGTAACTAATTAACAGCATGCATTTCAGTGTTAGAAACTGCATGCCAACACAAGACCTGTTATTTTAGCAACTTTGTAAGTTTCTAAAAGCAATATTTAACATCCATCACATTTTTTTTTGGGGGGGGGGGGTCATCCAGCTCTAGTCATTAATTTCAATTTTGTCCAGATTTCTTGTTCTGAAAGGTTCAGAGAAGTATGTTTTCTAGTGTTGCCATACCATGGATTATTATTTATCAGTTTTACTGATAAAACATTGTTGAGCAGCAGGATGGCAGATAAATTTATCAAGACTTTTTTGTTGGTCTGTTTGCTGTTCTTGCATTAATTAATTGTGGATGTTATATTTATTTATTGGCATTTGATTACTGGAAAAGTCCAAATGGGTAGGAGCCCATTTTCAGTGGTGGCCTGGGAAGAAAATCTGAAAAGAATTACAAAACATTTTAAGAATAAGAATTTTACAGTCTTAGACAATAATACAAACAATAAATACAGTTTAAACAATTAAACCAAATTATACAGAGTATGAACATATTGGTTAAGAAGAGAAGCAAGTTATATGATGTTTTAATAGTTAAAGAAATTTTAGCCAGTTTATAGAGAAATTAAAGGTAAATTAGTGTAACACAAACAGGAACTGACATAAAAAGTGAGGGAAGAGCAGGCTTATTGTATATTAAGATGGAAAGCCAAGGGAGAGAAATTGATAGAAGTAAGCAAGTGAGCGAAGAAGGAAGAGTAAACATATGAAAGGTATGAATAGGTAATTGTCCACCCTTTTTTAATTTCTCCAAGTCTTTTGTGTTTCTAATACCATGATGGGAATGGACCCCATTCCCAAGTCAAAGTATGTTTAAAGTTTATGAAATTAGTATTGTTTCAATCTTTGATGTCAGCCAGGAGTGATCTTCGCAGTACCTGCAATGTGCCCAGTAATGACTCCTTCTGCAATTCATACAGGGTTACATGGATTGGTAACATAAGACCCATTTCTCCTACTACTATTGGAACTGCCTCGGTATTTTTCTTCCACATAGCTCTCATTTCTGCCTGCAAATCCTGATATTTTATGACTTTGTGTCTCCCTGTACACAACACACTGTAGTCACTGGGTGTGGCAATTTCAATGATCAATGCTACTTTTGTCTTCTTTTCTTGGACCACTATATTTGGTTTTGTAGCATCTATCTTTTGAACTGTTGGTAATGGGTGATCCCATGTGGTATAAACTTCATCATTTTCTATGATGCTTTGTGGCTCATGTTTCCAGTGTTTTTCAGCCACTTTGCTGCCATAATGTTTGCACAATCACTAGTGTGACAATCTTGCCACGTTATTATTCCTTTCAGTATACAGTCCTTCTGCCATTAGTGTATCACAACTATTAGTATATCACAACAAGCGACGAGGTGTGCTACTGTTTCCAGTTCGGTTTTACAAAACCTACATTTGTCTGTTTCTTCCACATGTTCAATGGATTTTGTAACCCAGCATATACGCAGCCCACTATCCTGGGCCACCGATATTAACCTTTCATTTCCTGGTTTTCATTTGCCTCTCCTTAACCATTCCTGCATTTGTTCTTGATCAACATGAGGCTCTTCCAGAAGTTTGCTATACTTGCTACTATATTTACACATTTTCCACATTTCTTGCCCTCTCATCTGGTCCTTCACCTTATATTCTTTCTTTTGTTTTTTGGCACATTCAGTTGCTGCCTGATTTTTATCTACTTCTGGTTTGATTTCTATTCCTGTTTGATGTTGATATGCTTCTGCTAAATTAAGCAGAGAAGTCATCTTAGATTTATTCTCCTCATGTTTCAAAACTTTCACTACGTTTGTAACTTGCGAGGCCAACAGATATGTGTGGAGTCCCACAATTGGAGATCTACACATGTAATCATTTTCAAGGAGGCCCATACCTCCTATGGAACGGGGAATATATAACCTTGGCATGCACTGATTTTTATAAATCATTTGGTGAGCATAAATAATCTTCTTGTATTCCTATCTAATCTATCCAACATGTTTTGGGGCAAGTCAGTCACTCCAAAGCTGTAAGTTAGGAAAGGAAGAGCAAATTGATTTATAGCTTGGATCTTGTTCATAGATGTCAATGCTGTTCTCAGGATTAATTAAAGTCTTCTGAAGTACTCCTTACTAAGTTTTATTCACATTTGTTCATGTTTTATTGTTGATCCATCATCAGTTCCAAATATTTATACACTCCCTCTTGCTCAAGTTCTTTTATATCACATTCTTGTCCCAAACTGATGTTTTCCTGTTGCTGCAGTTTTCCTGCTTTAAAGGTTGCTTTTGCACACTTATCAAAACCAAATGACATTCTTGTATCATCTGAAAATGTTTTAGGTTCATAGGTAGGTACTAGGCTATTGGCCCTAGGGCCTGTATAAGCCTAGCCAAAAATGTACCTTGGCTTTTGCCACCCAAGAAAATTATTTTCCTGTGCCCCTGTCGAGCAGAGCCACAGAAGTGATCCCTGGGGTGAATTTCCTATTTCCCATCCAATCATCAAGATTCTTCTTAAAGAGTGCTAATGTGGAGCTCTGTTTGACATAGATAGGTATTCTGTTCCAGAGTATGGGAAGTCTCTGGGACAGGAATCTATCCCTCCAGCATGTTCTGTTTATTGTGGTGACAAGGTTTAGGTCCCTAGAGCATGTAACTCAGAGAGATTGGGATTTCTTTAAGTGGAGCATGTCCAACAGCTCTGGGTTTGACATAGCTTTGTATGTTAGGCAGAGATCACCTCTGAGTAGGCGATATGTGACAGAGTAAAGCTGGAGTTTTTTGAGACGGTTTGCGTAGGGCATCTCTTTGAGGCCAGTAATCCTCTTTGTGAGGTATTTTTGTGGCCTTTCCAGTTGTTGTAGATGTCTTGTGAGGTACATACCAAAAGGGGCATTGTACTCTATAATGGGTCAAATGAGTGATGAGTAGAGGGGAACAATGACCTCTTTTTTTCTAGATGAGAAACCTTTAGTGATGAGGTGAGCCATGTAGAAGGATTTCCTGACCACTGTGGCGATATGATTATCAAAGAAGAGACTACTGTCCACCTGTGTCCCAAGGTCTCTTATCACATTTTCGGCATTATGTAGACTACCAGCTATGTGGTAGTTCATGGGTACAGAGTTTTTACCAAAGGGGATGACAATACACTTTTTGGCATTGAGCTTCAGGCCATGGCTTTGACACCAGGTATCTGTCTCAGTGAGGCCCTTTTGTAGTATGTCCACATCATTAGGAGTTTCGATTATGGCTCCTAGTTTGCAGTCATCTGCAAACTTTGTTAGCCAAAGACCTTCTGTGTTAGCCTGTACTTCAGAGAAGTAGATACCAAACAGGAGAGGACCCAGGACTGAACCCTGAGGTACTCCACTTGTCACTGGTCTGAAGTCGGATTTGGAGTCCGCTACTTTCGCAGTGTGGGTTCTGTCTGTGAGCCAGTTGGCAACCCATCTTGTGACATAGGGATTTATACCTAGTTTAGTGAGCTTATCTATAATTCCAGAGTGGGGGATGGTGTCGAAAGCCTTGGTGAGATCTAGATAAGCTGTGTTAACCACTTTACCCTCATCTATGGCTTTGGTGACTGCTTCAAAGAAGTCAGTCAGGTTTAGGAGACATGATCTGCCTTTTACAAATCCGAACTGGGTAGGGTCCAGAGTTTGGAGATTACCAATGTCTTTGTTTATGAGTTCCATGATGATACATTCCATGGCCTTGCAGACCAGGCTCATCAGGCTGATGGGATGGTAATTCCCGGGGTCCTTCGTGGCTCCCCCTTTGTGAAGTGGGATAACCATTGCGGTGTGCCATTCAGTGGGCACAAAGCCTGAGGTGAGGCTATGATTGAACATGGTACTTAGGTAGGATTCCAGTTCATTCTGTAGTTCATGTAGAACGCAGCCTGGGATATTGTCAGGTCCCATGGATGCTGTATTCTTGGTTTTGGAGAGTGTGTTCTTTACCTGTGCAGCCGTGATTACAGGAACTTTGCATTCTTCCGGTATAGACATGGGCCCTCTAGGGGGTGAGGGAAGGGAAAAGTTAGCACTGAACCTATCTGCCAGGATATTGGCAATATCAGTTGGTTCTGTATATTTAGTGCCATTGTGCTGTAACTCAGAGCAGATCTGAGTGTTGCCATTAAGATTCTTGACATAGCTATAGAATGCTTTGTGGTTGTCTTTAGAGTCAGTGGCAATTTTGTTTTCGTAACTAGCTTTGGAGGATTTTATGAGGGATCTCAGCTTCTTACTGAGGTTGACCAGGGAGTTCCTCCAGTCATGGGATTTTACTCTTTTTTGCAACAGCTTCTTTCTTCTGTTGTAAAGTTTGTTTATGGCAGAGGACCACCAGATTGGCTTCCTTTTTTGGAGGATAGCATCTTGGTTCTATTAGGGATAGCATGATCCATGCACCCGTGTAAGTGCTTATAAAGTGCATTTCTGTAGGATTCAGCAGTCTTACCTCTATTGTCCGTCTGCATGGGTGTCATGAAGTTTGCCACTTCTGTCTTAAGAAGTGTGAAGTTGGCTTTGGAGAAGTTTTTTATGGTGGATTCCCTAATTGGGGGTGGGGGTGGGATGTGGATGTCTAGGGTGATTAGCTTGTGGTCGGATCTGACCAATGAGGAATTGACCTCTGGTGTGGAACACTGGCTGCCCATGTTGGTAATTACCAGGTCTAGGATATTGCTGCTCCTGGTGGGGGTGTGGATAAGTTGATCCAAGGGGTTGGAATTTATGAAGGATTTCACAACCTGCAGCTGAGCTTTCAGTTCCTCATCTGATGAGCTATACAGTTTTAATTTATCAACAAAGAGAAGATGAGAAGTCTTTACAGCTTGTTGTTTTCTAGGAGCCAAATTATAGCCATGGCCTAAGCTGTTGAGTAAACAGCTTATTGGGTTAAGGGCAAGGCAGAATATTAGTGGTGACAGTGTCACCCTGGAATATCCCCCTTTGAATTTTTAACCCTGAGATAATAATTTGTCCTTTATTATGGCTTAATTGCAAAGTGGTCTGCCACTGTTTCATGGTCACTGTAATGCAGTTGATCCGTGTAGGGTGTATACTATACATTTTTAAGAACTCTTTTATCCATGAATGTGGGATACTATCAACTGCTTTTTTGTAGTCAGTACATGCCATACTTAGATTCTTCCCCTTTTTACAGTTCTCCACTATGACTTTATTTAACAATAAATGATCCTTTGTTCCATATGACTTTCTTTTATTGCCCTTTTGTTCTACTGCCATAATTGAGTTTTCTTCTAAATGACTATAAGCATCAATTCCTGTGTGTAGTTTATACATCTTCGGAAGGCAAGTTATTGGTTTATAATTTTAGGGTAGCTTGCAAGTTGTTTTTCCTGTTGTTAGCCAGGTTGGTGTCTATTCTGGGTGTGCATATAAATAGTTTTACTCATGGCTAAATCTTCATGCAAGGATGTTAATACTTTTAACCAGAAGTTAGGTACTGCATCTGGACCTGGTGTTTTCCAGTTAGAGACTTCTTAACTTTGTTTCAATCTCTCTGGCTGTTACTTCATCCAATTTTATAACCTGTATCTTTAAACTTCTTATTCTTTCTTTTACTTCTTCTGTCCATTTAGCATCTTTGTTATGTTCCACGGGATCTTCATAGATACTTCTCCAAAATGTATCCATTTCTTCTTTTTGTGCCTGTCTTTCAATTCCTTTTACCTTGTTTCCCAGTTCCCTATAAAACCTTTTTGGGTCATCAATAAATTTCTTATTTTGTACTTTTCTTTTCTATTTATCTTTGTATCTTCTAAGTTTTTCCACCTGTGCTGAAATTTTTAGTTTATTTGCGATAGTGCAGGATAGATCCTGGTCTGTTCTAATACTGTGCATTTCTTTTATCCCATCTATCATTCTTAGTATTTTTTTGCTTTATTCCCTCTTCTATAGTCTTCCAACAGTGACACTTCTTGTCTTAATTGTTTTGTAGTTTTCTCTATTCATTATTTCCATGATGGTATTCGATTTCTCCCCTTCCTTGACCTCATTATCCTGTGTTCTTGTGGTAGAACTTTATCAGTTATTAATTTAGCTGCACAGTAATATATCCTGTTTTTCATTAGAAGGATACAGTGGATTACTGCAAAATTCACCTAGTTTCTGGAACACTTTTCATACTGCTGATGGGTAGTTTGATGAATACTTAAGCAAAGCTTTCATTTATTACAGATCATTATAAGTGATATCATTTATTAGACTTGTATTTTTGTTTGTACAGATGCATATTTCACTGTAGCCTTTAATGTTTCTGGATTTTGTACATTTTGGAGCATTAGACATGCTGTAGGTGGACTGGACATTCTGAATTGGCCCTAGGCATGTGTGTGTGTGTGTGTGTGTGTGTGTGTGTGTGTGTGTGTGTGTGTGTGTGTGTGTGTGTGTGTGTGTGTGTGTGTGTGTGTGTGTGTGTGTGTGTGTGTGTGTGTGTGTGTGTGTGTGTGTGTGTGTGTGTGTGTGTGTGTGTGTGTGTGTGTGTGTGTGTGTGTGTGTGTGTGTGTGTGTGTGTGTGTGTGTGTGTGTGTGTGTGTGTGTGTGTGTGTGTGTGTGTGTGTGTGTGTGTGTGTGTGTGTGTGTGTGTGTGTGTGTGTGTGTGTGTGTGTGTGTGTGTGTGTGCCTTCTGTGGAAGGTTGGGCACCGGGCTGGCAACTCAACAACATAAAACTCCACTGCCAATCATGAGTGGACACGTGATCTGCTGTGGTGATCCCTAACCAGAAAAAGCCAAAAGAAAAAGAAGAAGTAGTAATATATCCTGTTTACTTCTGTTATATCGTATGGGTTATATCGTATGGCTGTCTAAGGACAGTCCTAATTTCTGTGTTCATTTGCAATGTGATGTTTTAATAGTTAAAGAAATATTAGCCAGTTTATAGAGAAATTAAAGGTAAGTTAGTGTAACATAAACAGGAATTGCCATAAAAAGTGAGGGAAGAGCAGGCTTATTGTATATTAAGATAGAAAGCCAAGGGAGAGAAATTGATAGAAGTAAGGAAGTGAGCGAAGAAGGAAGATTAAAGATATGAAAGGTATCCACATTTAGGCATATCCTGATGTTGAGCAAGAACAGGTCCAGCTTTTGGCTAGGAAGTCTTTCAGAATGGTTTTGAAGGATGGGAAGGAGGGTACTGACCTGATGGATGCAGGTAAGCAGTTCCAGACCTTAGCAACATGGTATGAGTACAGACAATGCCCAGCAAATGTTATTGGTTTTGGACAGACAGGAGTTTTTGGTCACTGGAATGTAATAGTCAACTAAGAACATAGCTGTGTAGAATGTTATTTAGTGCAGGACAAACATATGGATTCAGGATAATTTTATAGGTGGTGAGAAGCTGTGTATATGTTACTTCATGGGGTAGATGTTCATCGTGTGATACTGCTGCAGTCATTACACTTGGGTTATCCAGCCGTCAGGCAGTTCTCCAGTCGGCCTGAGTTCCAAAGTCTTGGTCTGGCGTCAGTTGCTGTCGCTTCTTCCCTGACGTCAGTGCGCCAGGGGGATATAAGATGCAGCCGACACCATTTTCTTCAGTCTTTCTTGCCACGTGGTGGCTGAAGCAGAAGCAGTTCGCCAGTGCCGGTTGGCCGACTCCTGTGATTTTCATTCCGAATCCAGAACCGAAGTCTTCTAAAAAGCTAAGTACCCCATTGGGAAAACTTTTTCTTGCCTCAGACCGATGTCAGTAAAAGTTAATAATTGTATTTCTTGTGGGAAGCAAATACCTCATAAGGATTTCCACTCCTACTGTATCCCATGCCTAGGCCCAGACCACGACGTCACTGGTTGTCGGTTTTGTGCTAGGTTTAACAAGCGCACTATTAAACGTCGGTTTGATTTTGCCCGACATTATTTTGGCAGAAAATTTAATTACACCATGCCGTCGGAACTTCCGACGACCGGAATTCATAAAAAGCGCAAGGACAAGGACAGGCATCCGAGGCCCAAAACTGACGACGAGGCCTCTTCAAAGCCAGTTGCTGGTTCTCCGGTTTTCAGCGAGGCGCCTACGCAGCCCCTGACGACCGCTTCAATAGAACCACAGATGGCCTCCGACTCCCACGTGGAGCTGGCTGGGCCTTCGGACGCTCCTGCTATGCAGATTACCGAACTTAATCCTACAGAGGGAACCAAAGTAGCTGAACAATCCACAGCTTCAGAGGGTGTTTTCAGACCTACCCAGTTAACCATCAAACCCTCTGTTAAGTCTAAGCCTCCCTTAAAAGCAAAGAAACAGACACAGCAATCTCCAGGGCAGGCTTCCATGCCTAAGAAATAAATGCTAAAAATGGCCGAAGACCTAATCACCCTGATCAGAGGGTCCCAACCCCCTCCAGATAAAAGGCCCAGACAAGAGGCAGACTATGAATCTTCAGACCAGGTGTCCATTTCCTCTGAATCATCCTCAGACCTAGGGTATTCCTTACCCCCTTATGAGGATTCCAATGCTGAGGAATCAATTCCATCAGCATCTCCGCCTGAGGACTATTCCTTTGGGGAGACCTTACATACCATGAGGGAACATTTTCACTGGGAAGGCCAGGATTACTCAGAATCCAAGAAAAGGCTCAGAGACTTCCTCTTATTGCCTCAACACAGACCCCTTGCTATTCCGCCAGTGTTAGATATTGTAGATGATGTATACACTGAATCCAGCTTAAACCCTGACTCCTTACCACCAGCCCCAGTTAAGCCAGATAGATATTACAGAGTCCCTGACTCTCACAAATTTCTATACAAAAGCCCTGTTGCAGACCCTGAAACTATTTCTCAGGGACCCAAAGGGATTAAGGCCTCATCAGCTAAAAACCCAGTCCCCTCTGACAGAGATTCCAGAGCATTAGACAGATGGGGCAAGAAAGTTTATACATCTGCAACTTTAGCCATGAGATCCTTGAATTGCCAGTTTCACATGCTAAAATATCAGCAATTTTTAATGTCTCAGTTGAAACAAAAGATGCTTCCAGATTCAGATCCTCCTAATTTGAAAGAAATGCAGGATTTATTGCATGCAGCTGAACAAGTGGGAAAACATACTTTGCAATGTGGTTTTGATTCCTTAGAGGCTTCCTGTAGAGCAGCAGTTACAGGCTCTGTCATTAGAAGGCATGCTTGGTTAAAAGAACATACGCTACCAGATCATGTTAAGGCCAAATTACTGGATGCACCTTTGCAGCGAGATGTGTTGTTTGGAGTTAAGGCAGAGGAGGTATTAAAAAAGATGGAGGATAAGGCAAAATCTATGCAAATGGTAAAAGATTTCTTACAGGTTCAACCTCCTCATTTTAGCAGAAATTGGCCAACAAAAATTGGTCCTTTCCAGTCACAGACAGACCTCAAAGGGGCAGATATAGACGTCCAAGAGGTAGAGGTCAGACACAAGGCCCTTACAGATCTCGACAATGGGGTACACCAGGCCAGAAAGAAGGGGAAGACAGGACTCAACCTTATAAAAACAGTCTCAATGACTTCCCACTACAGCTGCCAAACAGCTCTCTCTTGGCAGCCCTCTTAGGAGGAAAACTGGCTCTTTTCTATCACAATTGGCATTGCATCACCCTTTGGTGAACAAATGGGTTCTCAACGTCATATCTCAGGGTTACATGTTCCACTTCCACACTCTTCCAAGGTTAAAAGGAATGCCAAATCTGCCACCAAATCAATGGGCAGAGGCTCAAAATCAAATTACAGCACTCATGGACATGAGAGCTATTTAAAAGGTACCACCACAAGGACAAGGATTTTACTCAAGACTCTTTCTGGTTCCCAGAAAGGACAAAGCCTGAAGACCCATTCTGGACCTTTCTTCTCTGAACACTTACCTGGATATTCCAAAATTCAAAATGTTGACACTACAGCAGCTTCTTCCCATGCTGGGCAAGAAAGCTTGGCTCGTGACTTTGGACCTCAAAGAGGCATACCTGCATGTCCCTATCAGACAAAACTGCAGAGGATACCTCAGATTTCTAGCAGGTTCAATGCACTATCAATTCTCTGCACTGCCCTTTGGCTTATCTACTGCGCCCAGGGTCTTCACAAAGTGCCTGGCACCAGTAATTGCATTTTGCAGGCAAAAAGGAATTCAAATTTATCCATACCTGGACGACTGCCTAATCCAAGCAGAGAGCAAGGACATTCTTCTAAAGCATCTGGCGTACGTAAAAAAGTTATTAAGTTGCCTGGGGTACACAGTAAATGAAAAGAAATCAAAACTATTGCCCTCACAGCAGATAATATTCCTGGGTGCCAGCTTAAACACAATGGCCCAGATGGCTTATCTCATGCCAGACAAGCAAGGACAACTGACTCAGTATTTTCATTTAATGGCAACAAAGACCCAACTCCCTGCAAGAAAAATTCTGCAGGCCTTAGGCTACATGGCATCTTGCATACTACTAATTCCATATGCCAGACTGCATATGAGGAAACTACAATGGTACCTAAAGAGTGTATGGTCTCAACACTGTCAAATTTTAGAAACAGTTATACCACTAATTCCTTGCTTCAACAGGAGTTTCAATGGTGGGCTCATGCTTGTCACCTCAACAAGGGACAGCCTTTTACTCAACCCACAGCCAGGCAGACACTGACAACAGATGCATCTGATTACGCCTGGGGAGCACACATGGCAGGAAAATGTATTCAGGGCGAGTGGCCCGCAGAACAAAGATATCTCCACATCAATCAAAAAGAGATGCTAGCTGTACAAAATGCAATTAGATCTTTCAAGGACTTGCTGCATCCAGGACAACTACTACTAAAGACAGACAACACCACAGTTATGTGGTACATAAACAAGCAAGGGGGCACACACTCCTACCCCCTCTGCAGACAAGCCATGACCTTGTGGAACACAGCTTTAAACTACCAAGTTCATCTGCAGGCACAATTCCTGCCAGGAGAGAAAAACACACTGGCAGACGACCTAAGCAGAAACATCATGGATCCTCACGAATGGCAATTGAGTCCACAAATATTCAGAATGATAGCACAAAAATGGGGGAAACCAGACATAGATCTGTTTACATCCACAATGAACTGCCAACTACAGAAATTCTGCACAAGGAGCTACCATCCACAAGCATGGAAAGTGGATGCCCTCTCATTCAGCTGGAAAAAAGTACAAGTATACGCTTTCCCTCCTTTACCTCTCCTTCCAAAGGTACTCATAAAAGCCAGGCAGGAAGAGCCAAAGATGATCCTGATTGCACCAGACTGGCCATGCCAGCACTGGTACCCAATCTTAAAGAACATAACACAGGAACCACCCTGGATTTTGCCTCAAATCCCACAGCTGTTGACACAACACAACAATCAGATACTTCACAGCCAGCTAAAGACCTTAAATCTAGCTACATGGAAAATTCCTTAACCAAGCAAGCATTGCCTCTCTCCAAAGCTGTTATGGATGTCATTCTGGAGGCCAGAAGGCCCTAGTACCAGGAAAGCCTACTTGGATAAATGGAAGAGATTCTGTGCCTGGAACCAAGCACACAGCCTTGACCCTCTTGCCCCAAACATTCCTCAGATACTTCAATACTTAACTGAGATGCTGGACAAAGGCCTCTCCTTCTCATCCATCAAGATTCATGCCTCAGCCATTTCTGCTCATTACAACACGGATCCACCAATTTTTTCAAATCCTTTGCTCAAACAGTACCTCAGAGGGACTAAATGCCTTATAGATCCATCCTCCCTACCTCAGCTTTGGGATTCCACCCAAGTGTAATGACTGCAGCAGTGTCACACGATGAACATAGTACAGTTTTGTACCTACCATAAATGTAGATGTTCGAGTGTAGACACTGCTGCAGTCCAGGTTACCCTCCCTCCTTCCCCTCTTTCTTTCTGATACATACCTATGTCTTCTACCCTAATTTCCTAAAGGGAGTATTTGCTGGTAATTAAAAATGGTTGTTTGCTTTTCTATTATATATTTTACTAGCAATTTGAAAGGCCTACCTATTTGGGGGCACCTGACATCTGGGGCAAGAAAAACTGAAAGAAAATGGCGTCGGCTGCATCTTATATCCCCCTGGCGCACTGACATCAGGGAAGAAGCGACAGAAACCGATGCCAGACCAAGACTTTGGAACTCAGGCCGACTGGGGAACCGCCTGACGGCAGGATAACCCAAGTGTAATGACTGTAGCAGTGTCTACACTCGAACATCTACATTTATGGTAGGTACAAAACTGTACTTTCTAACCAGTGTCTGCTTTTTAGTGTTCTACACTGGTGACTTCTAAAAGGTGTATTTGGTGCAAATTTAGCTACTTTTTTATAGCTTTGCTCAAGTTTAGCTTTTTTGTGAAGCCTGAAGGTTAACAATGATGGGATTGCCATAAAGAAGTGTGGGGAGGGGATAACTAGTGGCAAGTGTAGCTTTAGTTCCATTGGTGAGAAAGTTTTTGGCTCTATAAGCACCTCTAGTTTATAATGGGTTTTTCTTACACAACTTTGTATATGTAGGTCGAATTTAAGATTAACATCCACAATCATCCCTAATAATTTACTATTAGAAGTGACTTGGGTGGTTGTATTATCAAAAGAGAGGACTTTATTTTTGTTTTTTTCATGGGAGAGTGATTTGGGGGGGTAGTTTGTATTTATTTTTAGGACAGCATGAGTTTTGAGTTACAAAGCCATGTTTTAATTGCTGTTAAATCGTCCTGACTAATTTTATGGAGGTGTGCCATGTTGTCAGATGTGTAAATAAATGGAGACATCTGAGTGCTGTGTTAGGGAGGTCTGCTGTACGAATGTGCTGAGGGTGTTGGTGAGAATGTTAGAAGAGAGGACTAAAGAGAGAGCCTTGTGGTACACCGTTGGTGATTGGGAGGTTTGGAGAGATGTTGGACTCCAGCGTTACTGACTGATACCTATTGGATAGGTAGCTTTTGAACCATAGAAAGGTGGGCTGAGAGACACCTACTGAGGACATTTGAAGTAAACATTTACTGTGAAAAACTGTGTTTGAAAGTTTTAGACAAGTCTAGAAATAAGAAGGAGACTAGTCTGACATTATCTCTAGCTTTATTGACAGTTTCTATACAGCTTAGAAGTGTAGTGTTAGTACTATGGGAAGGACAGAAGCCATGTTGTCTGTGGAATAGGAGTTCTTCCTGAAGGAGATAGTTTAGCAGTTGTTTTTGAATACATTTTTCAAGTACTTTGGAGAAGGGCAATAAGATTGCTATAGGTCTAAAGTTGATAATGCCATGACTTTACTTAGGGTGGTTAGAGTAGAGTAGATCAGTAGAATGGTAGAGATGTACATTCACTCCCTTTGTGCAGACTGTATTATTTTCTTCCATTGCCAGCTTATTTAGCCTTTTGTAATGATGCCATAGCTCTCAGTGGAATCAAGGACAAATGCAGAAATAATCAAGGACAATCACAGACACTCAAAATATTAGTACTATTAACTTCAGAAATGACAAAAATAAAAGAACATGAACCAATTAGCAATTTCTGAGCTTTATAGCTCAAATTATTGCTTTTACTTAGATTAATTAACCACATTTAGAATAATTAACCACTTTTCTCTAAATGTTACTAGTTTAAGAGGGATTAAGAGGATGATGGCTAAAAGTTGAGGCAAAATAGGTCAGTGACATCCTTGAAAATTAAGGACAATTGATGGGTCTGAATAAATCAATTACAGTGTATGGAGACTGGTACAGCCAGTTCACATAAACCCTGACTTATTAGTTTGGGAGGTTTTTAATTTATGTGACAACATAAAGAACAATATTCTCTAATTGTGGTGAAGAATGCCACACAGCATTGCAAACAGTGAAGTGATCCTTTTTCAACAGCCTGTCAGGGTGGTGGTTATGTTTCCCCTAGTGGACAGAGGGTATTTGTTAGCAATGTATATACAGCTACTGGCAGTTAGCTGTTTGACAGTTAACTCACAATATTAAGGCTATGCCTGTTAATAAGCTACTTTCTGTGGTACAAGTTTTGATTCTGCTTTCATGTCCCTGTTTTGTGATCTTGAACAAGTGACAATGCTTTTAGAGCAACTGGAAATTTGGTCTAGGCTCCTCAGTCTTTGCCTGGCATGCATGCCTAGTAAGTAGTTATGAACCTACAGTATAGAGAGTTACATCTTATAAGGATGGGGCAAATGTTAAGCACATTATAAACAGACACACACACACACACACACACACACACACACACACACACACACACACACACACACACACACATACACCCACACACACACATGCATGTGCACCAAAACCAGGAACAGAATGTACTATAAAAAAAATGCTTGTAATACAAAGTTGCTGTGTTGGAAATTACCCTTGATCTCAAGGTAGCTCTGACAGGTGATGCATTTCCTGCATGTGATCAAGCGAAGAGGTGATATGTCTAGAATTCTTTGGCAATTTCACTATATGTGTATAACTTTTAGACCTTTTTATTTGTTTCTGTGTGTATTTCTCTCTGTATATATACAAGATAAACTAATGTCTTTTATGTGGAAGGACAGTGATGTACACCATTTAGATGTACATTCAAAGCTAGATTGCCAGTGCACAATGGTAACGGCTCTAACTGGTATGGAATTAGCAGTTCTCTGCCATCTGAATACAACAGGCAAGAAGGCCAGTAGGAAACTAACAGGAAGTGATCATTTTCATAAAGAGCGAGCATTTCAAAAGACCTTTTTGCCAGGCATTATTATGTCTAAAGAAGAGGTTGTGCGTGACATTATCAAAAGACTGCTTTCACATAGAAACATTACCAAACAGGAAAAACCCCTAAAAAGTTTAATTAGCAGACTGCATGACATCATCAAAAGACAGTTTTCACACAGAACAGAAAAGACTCCCTAAATACCAAAATAATGACTTTGAGAGTTTCCAAAAGACTGCTTTCATAAGAATGTATGTATGTGAGATGTAATCTGATTTATGAGAGACCTGTTAGAGCTGATTCATGTAAACATTTATGCTGTATTGGAAAGAAACCTGGAGACAGTAAATGTTGCAAACTGGCAGTGTTATATCAACAGTTCCTTCAATTGTTCTGTGCAAAGTTTACACTTAGTTTTTTTTTAAAGGCAGCAGCATTCAACACAGACATCTACACATCTGCAATTAACTAATCATTCATTTTTTAAATAATTCTTCAGTGTACATGAGGCAATTGTTACAGTACCTCAGGATGCCCATGTCAACCAGGCTGGCTGTAGAAACTGTGGGAAATTGTCCATTCATAATGCGAGGTATCTTGATGTGGTCAGAAACCAGGGAGAGGTCAGGAAGACCAGGTAAAGTAGGGGACAGGAGAAGTGGACAAAAAATACAAAGGGCTAGTGGGTAGGATCTCTGTTGGTACCTCGGCAGCTTTGCTGAATATATTAGCTGTCAGTGAGAGTCAATCACAAGAGCTCACTGATGGAGCACCAGCAGAGTACTAAGGGAAAATTTGCAGGCAGACGTCTTTGCGTCTATAACCACCAACAGTGTCTACCTCTGCTCAGCAGTGCGCAATATGCAAACAACTGCAAACCTGCACAAACGTGGTGTTTATCTAGCAAACGAGAGCAAACTGATTTAAACAAATTAACTAATAAAAAAACTAAAAACTGAGCCCTGTTCCAGCAACCTTCAATTAGATGAGTTCTAACTGTACACTCCTGCCGCTAGGGTGCAGGGGAACCTCTCCAACAAAGATGGCCTGGTTTAGTGCTCAAGTAACACAAACAGAGCTAAATTCACAAAGTGCAACAATTTCAGAAAAAAGAAACAGTTCAAATAAGCAGTGCTATGGTAAAAATACAGTTCAAAAGTGCAATATATAGTGAAAAATTCTACTTAAATTTTGCAGAGATTAGCAGATGCTTTGGATTGATCAAATAAATACAGCAGATCTGTAGCTGGTCAACAAACTCTGAAAAGGTTTGCTAAAACAAATGCAAACCCATGCAAATGTGGTGCTTATGTAGCAAATGAGAGCAAACAGATTTAAACAAATTGACCAATAAAAAAGCTACAAACCGAGCCCTATTCCAGCAACCTTCAATCAGATGAGGCCCACTGATGCTGTTGAAACAAAATCAAAAAGAGGATTTACCTTCTTCCTGTACACTAGCTGCTTTATTGAATACAGATTATAAAATTGTTATGAATATCTGGTTCAGTAGTTTGCAACAATAGCAAGTATGCTTATAGGCAAATGGTCAGTGTGAATTTGTCAAAGCTAAACATGCCATCATGTACCTGTCTCTTCAAACTCTGGGATGACCATTACATTTCTTCTATGTCAGACAGTATTTTCTTCTTTTGGATAAATTCTACTGCTTCTTGTAGGGAATCAAAGATCTTCACTCCTTCTGACAAGGTGATTTTTATTCTTACAGGAAAAATAATTTGAGCTTTAATATTGTCTTTTTTCAAGGACTTAGAGGAACACACTTCTTTCTTCTGGATATGATTGCAGAGGTGTAGTCATTGTCAAAACAAATAACTTTTTCACCCATCTTGATAGTGCTGAAATCAGCTTGGACTAATTTTCCCTTGTCTTGCGAGAAAAGAAATCTAACTATTATATACCTGGGGTTAGGTGAACTCAAGAGATGAAGCTGGATTTTCCAGGGACCGATGAGCCCTCTCAATTCCAAAAGAGAGGGATTCAGGCATGTTTAGTGCTAATGAAAACCACTTATTGAGGAATTGAATCATGTTAGCACCCTCTTCTTTCTCAGGAATTCCATATATTCTTATGTTATTCCTCATTGATCTACTTTCAAGGTATTCCAGTTTCTCAATCAGCCTGGTGTTTTGTTTCAGAAGAAATTCATTGTGATGTTCATTTTCTGTCACTCTGGTATCTAGGTCAGTTACTGTTTCCTCTAAGGCAAGAATCTGTCCAGATTGTTTTTTGCTATTCCATTTAGAAGTTTCAGTTGTGTACTGCATTCTTGTTTGATAATGTCCATTTTGTTTTCAAATTTGTCCATTTTTAGTGACAGTTCTTGGATGTTTGTTGTTATAAGATGTAGTTCTTTCTTCACTGCACTCTCCTGGTGTGGGTTCTTCACGTTGCTCATGTTTTTAGTGACAGTTCTTGGATGTTTGTTATTATAAGATGTAGTTCTTTCTTCACTGCACTCTCCTGGTGTGGGTTCTTCACGTTGCTCATGTTTTTAGTGACAGTTCTTGGATGTTTGTTATTATAAGATGTAGTTCTTTCTTCACTGCACTCTCCTGGTGTGGGTTCTTCACGTTGCTCATGTTTTTAGTGACAGTTCTTGGATGTTTGTTATTATAAGATGTAGTTCTTTCTTCACTGCACTCTCCTGGTGTGGGTTCTTCACGTTGCTCATGTTTTTAGTGACAGTTCTTGGATGTTTGTTATTATAAGATGTAGTTCTTTCTTCACTGCACTCTCCTGGTGTGGGTTCTTCACGTTGCTCATGTTTTTAGTGACAGTTCTTGGATGTTTGTTATTATAAGATGTAGTTCTTTCTTCACTGCACTCTCCTGGTGTGGGTTCTTCACGTTGCTCATGTTTTTAGTGACAGTTCTTGGATGTTTGTTATTATAAGATGTAGTTCTTTCTTCACTGCACTCTCCTGGTGTGGGTTCTTCACGTTGCTCATGTTTTTAGTGACAGTTCTTGGATGTTTGTTATTATAAGATGTAGTTCTTTCTTCACTGCACTCTCCTGGTGTGGGTTCTTCACGTTGCTCATGTTTTTAGTGACAGTTCTTGGATGTTTGTTATTATAAGATGTAGTTCTTTCTTCACTGCACTCTCCTGGTGTGGGTTCTTCACGTTGCTCATGTTTTTAGTGACAGTTCTTGGATGTTTGTTATTATAAGATGTAGTTCTTTCTTCACTGCACTCTCCTGGTGTGGGTTCTTCACGTTGCTCATGTTTTTAGTGACAGTTCTTGGATGTTTGTTATTATAAGATGTAGTTCTTTCTTCACTGCACTCTCCTGGTGTGGGTTCTTCACGTTGCTCATGTTTTTAGTGACAGTTCTTGGATGTTTGTTATTATAAGATGTAGTTCTTTCTTCACTGCACTCTCCTGGTGTGGGTTCTTCACGTTGCTCATGTTTTTAGTGACAGTTCTTGGATGTTTGTTATTATAAGATGTAGTTCTTTCTTCACTGCACTCTCCTGGTGTGGGTTCTTCACGTTGCTCATGTTTTTAGTGACAGTTCTTGGATGTTTGTTATTATAAGATGTAGTTCTTTCTTCACTGCACTCTCCTGGTGTGGGTTCTTCACGTTGCTCATGTTTTTAGTGACAGTTCTTGGATGTTTGTTATTATAAGATGTAGTTCTTTCTTCACTGCACTCTCCTGGTGTGGGTTCTTCACGTTGCTCATGTTTTTAGTGACAGTTCTTGGATGTTTGTTATTATAAGATGTAGTTCTTTCTTCACTGCACTCTCCTGGTGTGGGTTCTTCACGTTGCTCATGTTTTTAGTGACAGTTCTTGGATGTTTGTTATTATAAGATGTAGTTCTTTCTTCACTGCACTCTCCTGGTGTGGGTTCTTCACGTTGCTCATGTTTTTAGTGACAGTTCTTGGATGTTTGTTATTATAAGATGTAGTTCTTTCTTCACTGCACTCTCCTGGTGTGGGTTCTTCACGTTGCTCATGTTTTTAGTGACAGTTCTTGGATGTTTGTTATTATAAGATGTAGTTCTTTCTTCACTGCACTCTCCTGGTGTGGGTTCTTCACGTTGCTCATGTTTTTAGTGACAGTTCTTGGATGTTTGTTATTATAAGATGGAGTTCTTTCTTCACTGCACTCTCCTGGTGTGGGTTCTTCACGTTGCTCATGTTTTTAGTGACAGTTCTTGGATGTTTGTTATTATAAGATGTAGTTCTTTCTTCACTGCACTCTCCTGGTGTGGGTTCTTCAAGTTGCTCATCTTGAGATCTCCAGTAGAAAACTTCTTGACAGGAATAATTAAAACATTCTCTTGACTATGTATTATTTTTTAGAAAATAATAAAGTGTCTATGTTAATCTATCTTTCAGTATACTTTTAGTTATATTTTTCTAAAAATTAAAGTATATTTCTTGTCAGGATATTAAAATCTAAGCAGAGCTATGGATTACTGCTGCTATCAGACTGGCATCTTGGACATGCCCCCTCCCAAAAACTTATTTAAAAAATTAGATTCCATGCTACTTAAATTTTTATGTTTCTCCTTAGGATTGCATATAAATGGCACATTAAAGCTTGGAACAGTAATGGGATAGCATTCCCTAGCTTAGATCTTTATTCCAAATCAGTTATTATTAATATAATATTACACTGGATCACACCTACCTATATATCTGGCTGGAAGATAATGCATGAGATTCATATAACTGTCAGAATTATAGAAATCAATTTAAGGAACAATATGGAATACGTAGAGTTCATTGGCTTTTACGTGAATTTTGTTTATTTAATAAGTTTGATCATTTTTCTTATGGCATTAATTAAATATTTAATAACTTAAAAAATCTAATTGATTGTAATTACATTAAACAATTCCTATTTCTTATATTCCCTACAGCATACTCCCCTGATTGCCTAGACTCTTTTAACATCAATGCGATGCAAAAATTAAAGGAAAATAACTTGATATTCTGGCATCAGTTTATTGAAAAAAAAGAGTATTAAACCACTAAACTCTCTTTTATGTAGTTTTGGTAATAGTCAAGACAGTTGGTTGTTTATACACTCATTACAGCGGTTTATAGAAAACAAAATGAGACTATCAATCAACCTAGAGAGTGAATCTATACCTAGTTTGATCCAGCTTTTTATTAGGTGTCTTGAAAAGACAGATGATCAAAAATTAAGTATCTCACCTATCTAAAAGATACTAAGAGAAGACACTCTAAAGTATGACTCAGATTTTTGGAATTACTGTGCAAAGATTAATGGAAAACAAATATCTGATGAATCCAAAAAATTGTTATTGAAATCTGCGTACGGTACCTCTTCTTCATTATACTGGAGATTGTATACATGGAAATTTATGAATAGAAGTTTCTATACTCCACATAAAATAAATCATATACTCAAAAACAGTGAAAGTAAATGTTGGAAATGTGATGAATTACTAGAAGCCAACTGGGTTCACGTGTTCATTGACTATAGAACTGTTGTTCAGTACTGGAAAGGCTTCAGATATTTTGTAAAGGCTTTATGGTCTGATAACTGTCATATTTCTAACTCACTAATCCTATTCAATGTTCCTATACCTAATGTAATACCCAAATCTCAGATTCAGTTACTCTGGTCAATTCTTGCAATTGCCAGAAAGGTTATTACCTTGAACTGGAAAAGTAAACAAGATTTGATGTTTAAAGAATTTATTAATTTAGCAAAAGTTGTTTGTAAAAAAGAACTACATACTATTTGTTATAGAACTCATAACATTACTCATAAAAAATAGCATGGCAAAAATTGGAAAACCTTTTGAACAAATACTGATAACTTCTCATGGATAAAATTATTGTTTATCATGAATGAATGTAAATATTGTAAATAGTTCTGTTATTGTTTTATTGTATTTGTTATATGTACATTTGCATATGTTTATAATGAAAACAGCAAAATAAAAATGTTTTTGAAAAAAAATTCTACTTGAGTTTTGCAGACATCAGCAGATGGATTGGATTGATCAGATAAATACAGCAGAGAAGTCGCTGGTCACCAAACTGTGTGGAGCTTTGCTAAAACAAGTGCAAGCCCGGGCAAATGCGTTGCTTATGTAGCAAACAAGAGAAAATTGATTTAAACAAATTAATGAATAAAAAAGCTCAAAACTGAGCCCTGTTCTAGCAACCTTCAATCAGATGAGTTCTAACTGCACACTCCTGCCACTAGGGTGCAGGGTAACCTTCTCCAACAAAAGATGGCCTGGTTTAGTGCTCAAGTTATACAAACAGAACACAATTCAGCAGGTCTGAATCTAGTTTATGATACAGAGATATGGTAAAAATGTTGATGAGATGAAGTGCTTCAGATGGGTTGTAGGATGCATACTGTGAGGCAGATGAAGAAATGAAGACATAAGAGCACAGGCCAAAGTAGTTCCAATTGCAAACACTGTTAAAAAGAACAGATTACAATGGATTGGGCACTTATAAAGAAAAGCAGAAGACAATCTGGTGAAGACGATTTCAGACAGACAGGAAAAAGACAGTTGGAAACAAGGACATCCAGCAAAGAGCTGGATGGATTGTGTAAGAAAAGACCTGCAACAGTCAGACATGAGTGTCAAAGAAGGCAGGAGAGATGGCAACAGTGGACATGAAACCCCAACCCTATACAGAAAATGAGATAAGCTGTACTGCTTAATAGAGTATAAAAATGAAAATGAAAATCCTTGTAGTGTTTGATTGTGGAATAAATGTTTTTACACATTATTGAGTCTATTGGATTTATACTTTGAGTGTGATTTGGGACCGCCTTTATTGGTGCCCACGTGTTACCAACTGGAGGAGTGGAGTTTATTAGTTTTCAGTTGTTCTCCAGGCTTTCCACTGTTTTGGTTATAAAAATGAAAATGACAATGTGCCATTTTAAATCTGTATACAGAAAAAGCCTTTGATAGACTCTACTGATATCTGTTCAAGCTTCTACATCAGTGAAACTTCTCAATGAATTGATAGTTATGTGTTCTGAATTTCACAGATACTGAGTAACAACAGTTAATACAGATTCTCACATATGAACCACAGTCACGATAAGTAACGGCACAAAGGAGGACTTCACTATGTTGCTCTTCTTGTTCCCTTCAGTAGCAGGACCTCTAGCTAAAGTGGTAAGAGGATCACATGGTACAAGAGGTATAGACTTAAGAGGATCACACCATAAAATACATTTATTTACAGATGATGTGCATTTTTTTCCTTACTGATCATGAACACACTTTAGGAGAATTACAAAATTTGACTGAGTAGTTTAAGGTGTTAGCAGGGTATAAATTAAATATGTATTAAAGAGAAACATTCTATACAGGATATCTGTTGATCAGCTGAATAATGTGTATATTCAAAGTTAGAGGTCAGCTACACAGATTAAAACCTGAAATTAAAGAAAATGCTTTTAAAAGCTTACAAAAAAAATCCCAAAAGGAAATAACTACTCACTCTACTGCAATCTGAGGACAGGACCATGTAAAAGAAAAACCTGAAAAGAAGCATTTTTCAAATGTTTTATATATCTATATATATATATATATATATATATATATATATATATATATATATATATATATATATATATAAAAACCAAAACGAAACGAAACTGGATAACCAAAAAACTCCACCACTGGCACTAGGAAAGACGAATAGCCACCTGTCTTTAACGTTTTCGTTCTTTTATTAAAACAGAACTTCATCAGAAATGCACCCAACACTTTTCCAATGCTTTAAATAGTAATGTCATTTCTTAATAATATATATGTGTGTGTGTGTGTGTGTGTGTGTGTGTGTGTGTGTGTATATATATATATATATATATATATATATATATATATATATATGCATACATATATATATATATATATATATCTAGAGAGAGAGAGAGAGAAAGAGATACACACACACACAGACACATACACAGATAGATAGTAGACAGACAGACAGACAGATATGGGAGCCAATAATACAGCTAAGATATAGTCGACAGCTGTTCTGTCAACACAATTTGTTAAGCAGAACAACTGATCTACTGTTGTGTGAGATTGCAATATCACTAGGGTCAAGGAATATGCCATTTTCATGGTACTGTGTGATCACAGAGTTGGAATTTATAATTAGCAACAAGTGTGGGGCTGGAGCCCCTCCCTCTGTAAAAAGCAACACTTTTAAGTTGCACGGTCTGCAACTGGAGCAAGCACGGTGTTGTGCTGATCTTTTTTTTTATTAAGCATACCTATACACATATATGTATGCATATATATCTATATACATATCTATATATATATATATATATATATATATATATATATATACACACACATATATATATGTGTGTGTGTGTGTGTGTACAGTGGATATAAAAAGTTTACACTCCCCTGTTAAAATTCCAGGTTTTTTGTGATATAAAAAAATGAGACCACAATAAATCATTTCAAAACTTTTCTCACCTTTGATGTGACCTGTAACCTGTACAATTCAAATGAAAAACAAACAAATCTGTTAGGGGAAAAAATATAAAAAATAAAAAAATGTACAATAAGGTGCTTGCATAAGTGTGCACACCCTTAAACCAATACTTTATTGAAGCACCTT